>NC_132889.1:28001100-28216100 GCF_030463535.1 Salminus brasiliensis | reverse complement strand
ATTATTTACTGGTTTTAAACTTGTTCTTTCAGTCGATCTGAAGCACCCAGACAACAGAAAATAGACTGTATTTGCCTGGTAACCTTGAGATAAGGGTGCAAAATAGAACACACACACATACACACACAGTTACATAAACATCCAAATGTTTATGGATCCCCATTCTAATTAAGGCGTTCAGCTGACACATATGTGCAAGTGCACACACAAACACAGCATGTCTAGTCCCTTTAGAGAAGAACTGCCAATAGAATAAGACCCTGGAGCAGATAAACACAAACCTATTGGCACCATGCCTAATGCCAGGCATGGTCTATTGCATTGATATTGTGCTTTATGCATTGAGGTGTGGAGCAGTGGATCTGTGGTCTCTGGAATAATGCTTGAAACTTTTTGGGTGAGTTGGAGAGTTGAGGATAAGGTGGGTGGGGTGGTGATCATCCAACATCCTGACCTCATCCTGACCTCACACATGCTGCTGTTGCTGAATGCAATCAAATCCTCACAGTGAAACCTTCAGTAGAGACAGTAGAGACAGTTAGTCCAACAAAAGCATGATAAATGTTCTTTTAACGCCCTTGATTTCGGAAGACAAAATGAACGAGCAGGTGTCCCAGTACTTTCTACCAAACCTGCCTCAAAGGTAAACATGCTTGAGGAAAATGACCCATCATCACTGGTCACATACATGTATACTGTATACTGCGGTTACTCCTCTACGCATGTGTCAGACCAGCCCCCTACCTTCGCATATACGTGCCACACACATGCATTGTTCATGTACTGTACGTTCCACGAGCGCGCCTGTGTGTTTGTATGCAGATGAGTGTGTAATAAGGCGGGATAATGAATTCATTACATGCTATCTGACACCATTACCATAATAATGCCAAACACATACATCAGTGTGCCTTCAACTACACGCCCCACTTCACTCAGCTGGACACATGGATCATGTGACAGAGCGGGGCCAGAAGGAAAGCAAAGTGACTGGTAGGAGAACGTTTGGCAGTGTATGGCCTGATGGTAAGAGTTTTTGCTAATAAAATGTTCATTGTATGTCCACTAGTGTCCACATGTGTGTCCACTTGTGTGTGTGTGTGTGTGTGAGTGTGTGTATGTGTAGGCCCATAGCATACCTGTAGAATTGCAGGTGAAGTCTTAGTGACTTACCGTAAGTGGTGTTATGCTACGAGAAGGAAACAACATTAAATATAATCCATTTGCTTGTACACTCCTAAGATGGTGCTACAAATGGTTCTTTAAGTGATGCCATAGAAGAACCACTTTTGGTTCCTTAAAGAACCATGTTTTAAATTGAGATGTAATAGAAACATTTTACATTAAGTGAAAGTTCATCAATCCTTTTAAAGGTTCGTCACACTCACACATCTCTTTACAAACAAGGATTTTTACAGAACCAAAAGTGGCTCTTCTATGGCATCACCCAAAGAACCATTTGTAGCACCTTTATCATTAAGAGCGTATTTGTTTGAAACACACTGTTGATAAACACTAGGCTTAATACTTGGCCTATTATATGTCCTTGTCTCACTGTTATTCTTCCCATCAGTGCATACATTCAGAATAAGGCCTGGTCAAAATTCTATCACTTTTTAATTTATGTCTTCTTTTGTTGTTGCATGGTATCATAATGAGGATTGTGCTGCTAGCCTTGACATCAATGCAGTTACAGGGGGAGCTGTGGGATGGTTTATTATCATCACATTCTTTCTTTATTTTAGTTTTTTGCTAAAATATTTATTGCAACATGTAGATTAGACTAAGGATTTTATTGCTAATAAAGCGGAGCCTCTGTACTGAATATGTATGAGAAAATACATGCTGTTATTAGTCCTGATAATAATGTTGTTTGTTTTTATGTTTTATTATTGACGTGTAAAGCATTAGATTTCATGAGATTTCGTTAATTCTTGTTCAGCAAGTGTTACACATAAAATGTCATATGTTGGCTATTGCATATCTTAGCCTTGATATTGAAAATAATATTAACAAACCCTGCATGGTTTGGAGTGTGTACACTGGTCTGAAAAAAATCATGTCATTAATGTCATTGCCTTTTAAAAAAAAAAAATGTATTTAAACAACTGAGAGATAAAGGTAAATATATAAAACTGATCACCATGGCAAGATCCAAAGAAGTCTCCAACAATCCTAAAATGTCTTTACAGGACCAACAGGTAGCTCTATCTCCACGGCTGATGCCAAAGAACAACATCTACCATCAAAAAGAGACTGCACAAGATTGATTTTCATGGGGTCGGAGGAAAAAACCCTATCCTAATTTTGTTGATTTTATTAAATAAATCATAACAAATCACACAAGTCAAATTTTCATTGTTGTTGGATAGGTGATCAAATTAAATCACATTTATCTATAGACATTGTTTAAAAAAAGATAAAATATGGATATGTCCATATATCTGAATAAAGAACAAAATATTTAATGAGGTGTTGCAGGAGGGGCAGTATATGAGATGAAAGTTAGGACCAATTCAAGGGCCTGTGACTGACAGGGGCCCTAAAAATGTTAGGGGGGCCCAGTGTAGTATCTTTTTTTATGCGTCCTAAAATCTCTGCCAGCCCCCGCCAGCACCCCTACCAAACATTGTGTCGTTCTTAGCATGTAATGCATGCCAGACTCTGAAAGGAAAGTATTTACCCCATTTTACCTGCAGAACGACAGTAATTGGATAACAACAACAGTGGCGACCACACACACACACCTCCACACAAGAGGCGTAATGCATAAGCCTCAGCGGGAACACTGGTGCAGAGAGATAGATAGGAGGCATTAGGAGGAAGAATGGTGTAGATTTTTCCTGGCCGCTCATCTTTCGTCAGTGCCATTTAATAATTTGCTCACGGAGTGACAGGGTTAACATCCTATCTGAGTTATCTGCCGTAAGTGGCCAAGATCTATTACGGCTATGAAAACACAGCATCACTCATTTATATTAAAACCCGGTGTCATCGGCTATTGGACCATTCGTAGGCTAATGTCCAACTGTCTGGTGAGACTTGTAGGATGTGTTCTTGCACTAGAAGAGAAGGGCAAAAAAAAACTGTTGAAAATTAGCATTTTAATTCAGACGGTTAGAAGATTAAATGAAATTCAGATTCATGGTCTGATTTGAATAAAGTGACATAAATGGCAATGAGAGATGACCAGGCTGGCCATGTTCTTAGCACAAGCTTAAAATGACACAGGAATGTTTTTTGTCTCAGGGAGGCTAATACTGAAAAGTTAGCGATGACAGAAGTTGTGTTAGCAATGTAATTTCAACAATCAAAATACATCACCTCTAAGGGTTATAATTCTTTTACCAGTTAGCCAAGCAAGCTAATGGTTAAGAATGAATCACTGCTTGAGCTTTTCCATGGTGACTGGATATGTGGAAGCGTTTGGCAGTGGCTGGGAAGTCAACTCAAGCGCTACACTAACAGCTGTATTCATTAATATGACTAATTAAAATGCAACATCCCTTATGGCTCTCTTATAAGATGTGATTGAATATGACAGTAATCAAGCTGTCAAAAAGTTTGTGCTTTAAGTTGGATTCAGTCACACTTTTATACACGCACAGGTTTGTTTTTATACCTTGTGGGGAATCATTTCCATATGTGTATATTTATGTCTCTACTGTATACCTCAACAATGTCTTCCATAATATTAAAACCACCTGCCTAATATTGAGTAGGTCTCCCTTGTGCTGCCAAAACAGCTCTGATTCATTGATGGCATGATCTCCACAAAGGCCTCTGAAGGCGTCCTGTGGTATCTGCCACCAAGATGTTAGCAGCAGACCCTTTATTTTCTGTAAGTTGTGAGGGAGAGCCACCATGGATTACATCAGTGAGCCGCACCTGCCCGTGTCACTGGTTCACTGGTTTGGTTTTGCTGGTTGGACCATTTTTGGTAGGTACTGACTACTGCATATAAAAAACACCCCACAAGACCAGCCTGATGTTTTGGAGATGTTTTTCTTGCTTTTAACACATCGCCCTCAAGAACTGACTGAGTTATGTGGTGTGAAAACACAGACACAGATCTACAGAGATATGTAAAACAGTGAGATGATCCGATGAGTGATCTCACATCATATTCTCCACACGTTAGCAGGTGTAGTAGTACAGGGAGTAGGACTGGCCTAAATGCCAGCAATTTTGAGTACCTTGTGCCCATTCAGGGACAGTTTAATGCAAATCAATTCAAAGATACTCTGACTGATCAACTTCTAGCCTTTCTATCATGACAGAAGTGACCTCCTTCAAGATGACAGTGCCCACATCCACAAGGCATGAGGTTTCACTGAATGGTTTGATGACAATACAAATGATGCAAGCAGTTCTGTACAGGGGAACGGTGAACCACCCGCTTGACTCACCTAAACCTTAATACTAGTTCTTGGCAATTATGTGGGGTTCTTGATTTGCCTTTCTTACCAGCATACAAATGAGAAGTTTTCTCAGAGAATCTGGTCTTCTTGATCTGGATGACTGAAAAACTGCTTGTATACTGGTTGCTCAGAGGAACACATGATTTCTGAGTGTTAGTACAAGGTTTGTAGAAAACGTATAAAGTTTGAAATTTGATTCAGCTGCCAATTCCTAATGACAGTGGTGACATGCCTCATAATAATCAAGGTCACTTTGACAATAAAAAATAACAGAGCAATGGCACCCCATGGCAATTCTTGGGGTGTCCAAAGTTTTGCACAAGCCCCACTTTTTATGTTTTGAAAGACTACATTAAGATACTACATTACTCTGTGTGTGTGTGTGTGTGTTTGAGAGAGAGAGAGAGAGAGAGATACACACACACACACACACACACACACACACATATATATATATGCATTTGGTATGTCGGAATGTGCAGTCACACGCGCACACCTACAAATGCACACACACACCCCTCGGGACCCCTGCAGGCCAAACATACATCCTGTCTCCAATCAGCCTCCTAGGTGTCATGTTTCTTCTCTCAGTTACCAGAACCCTGCCAATCAATGATGCTCAAATCCCTGTGTGTGTGTGTTTGTGTGCGTTTGGATGCCTGTGGATGTGTTTAAGGAAAAGACAGACGCAGCACACATGGCCTGCTGACCTGGCACTTCCATTTATTACACACGAGAAGTTAAATTGACCGTCATAAAGACTGTGTGAACATACAGGCCATAAACCAGACAACTTCTGAGATTGCGCAGAGCTGAACAGTGTGTATGTGTGTTTTATTCAAATATATCACAGAAACTTTTGATGGCTCATGCTGGTCGGCCACTGGTGGACCTGGACTTTCTCTGAATGTGAGGATGTAGTTTTTCATTGAGTCTGTCCTGTTCAGACTGGGAGCCAAATACTGCATTCGCTAATCATTCTGATGTTTCATAGCAATTACTTGAAATCATATCCTACTGTCGTGCTCAGGGATGTTAAACAATGGTGCGATTCTACACGCAATACACACATTCGCATGTAGGCATATATCACACATGTACACATACACGCACACACACACACACACACACACACACACACACACATGCATACTACAACCACCAGATGTCTTTTCCAGTCTCTTGTCGCCGGCAGGACTTTCTGTACAAACAGCAGGGGTCACTCAGCGACCCTCTGGAAGGTCAGAGGTCAGGTTCCCAGCCTGGGGTAGCCATGGAGATGGCATCTGGTGAGTGGCAGACAGGGTGGAATTCGCTTGCCCTTTCAATCTGTCCTTAACTCCTCAAAATCACACACACACACACACACACACACACACACAGATTTGCACATGGCTAGCTTTTCACAGCGCCCTCTAGCTGTTCACTGACAGGGGTGAGCTAACCTTGTATAGACAGAAATACACACTGCCAATCAAAAGGATCTTAAGCACTTGCAGGGTCTGTCCCTCCTCCATGGCACTAAGGAAACTATGCAAAAGGTTCCTAAGGATCATTAAAGCAGCAATAGTGACAATATTAATAATATTGATAATAATAATGAACTTCTTCAAAACATCTGATACAATGAATGCCATTTAGTTATAATACTGTGAAATTTACCTAAAAAAATTAGACTAAAATATTTATAGTATGGACATGTTGATTCCAAGTACAAATAACTCCCAAAAAATCCCAAAAAATCTCCAAAATGGTCATTTTAGTTCTTAATGGTTATGTAAGTTAATATAAATAAATTATATTTTTTTATTTTATTATTTTATCAATTTTACAATTTTCACACTATGTAAAGGGAAGCTGCTGTTCTTAAATGATGTCGAGCAAAATGAAGAGAAACATGTTAACATTGAATGAAAATAATACAACCTACGAGCAATTGTGTTTTAGCTAAAAATCAACCATTTTGCAGAAGCATATGAATTGTGAGCATATGAACATCTACTTTTCAAGCCATTGACCTTATATTGTCACGTTAATTCAACAAAATGAAAGTCTTT
This sequence comes from Salminus brasiliensis, assembly GCF_030463535.1. Taxonomy (NCBI): domain Eukaryota; kingdom Metazoa; phylum Chordata; class Actinopteri; order Characiformes; family Bryconidae; genus Salminus; species Salminus brasiliensis. The sequence goes on along the minus strand of NC_132889.1, from coordinate 28,209,622 downwards.
AGTGATTTGATGTTGGTTTAGAATGATTACAGAATGTATACTCTGGGCATCCAACAATAAAGGCAGCACTAGGCATATTTTATACAGTAATAAAAGCACAGTAACACAAAGAAGTATTCAATTCCACATCGGCTGCTGCTGCTGCTGCTACTTCACTATGCCGGACATATGCTTGTTCTGACATGTTTAGAATTGAAAGAGTTAAAGACATTAAGCTTCTTACTATATAACTGGCAAGACAACACAAAAATATGCTTATCTTAAACTCGTATTTAAGGGGGAAAGAAATCAATCTATTAGCAGTAACCATAAAATAGGGTGACTGCATTTTATGTCTATTCATTCTGAGCACAACTATCACACACACACAAACATACACTGCACCAGACGCTCCCACGTCAACCCTCGTAACCCAGGTGACTCTTCTCCAAGTCTGGCAGCAAAACCATGCAGAACACTACCAGCGCCTATGGCTTTTTCTTCGGTGGGTCAGAGGAGAAGGTTCCTTTTAGGAGTAGCCCTGAAGAGTGAAACAGAGGAGCCTTATACTTTTTTGCCGATCAGCGTCCATTGTGCCATGCCTGGAGGGGGACATTACGGCAGGGTCAAAGGGCAATGGCTATGGAGAGCTTGCGATATGGAGTTGGAACAGCTCATTGGGTGGTCTCTCTCTCTCCCTGTTTCTCTCTCAAAGAACATTACTGTCCGACGCTAAAAACAAGATTACAATCCTAGAACATTCATTAAGATTAGCTGCTAATGGAATTACATGCTTTATTTGTATGATGAAATGCATGCTTTCAGAGCTCCAGCGTGGACTGTGAAGAGAATGGAGAAGGCGCAAGTGTGTGCCCCCCAGCTGTGATTAAATGCATATTTATCTATGTTCCACATGTTTTGCAAAGATGTCTGCAATTGCTGACTTCAGTAATGGTGCTACTGGAGTCAGGACAGTTGTAGCTTTTGTGGTCTTTATGGAACCCATTTTTCACTTTTTGACATAATTTGAATCTGGCAGTTGTTCTTTATGTTGTAAAAAAAGTTACAAAGGTTTTTTTTTCTTTCTCCTGTAAATATGCCATTTTGGAGATACAAGGTTCTTAATATGTTTGTTTGAAAATGAATGAAATCAACCACTATCCAAACCATCACGATCTATAGCATTTTATAAAAACCTTTAATTAAATTCTTACCTAAATGGTTAACTTGGCCATATGGTTTTAAGTAAATACCTGGACTTGGAACAGAATATCTACCACTTATATCAGTAGAACATTAGTTGGAGATTCATTAAAATGTCTCATTTACAAAAAGGGTTCTTCAAAGAACCATCCATTAAGAAATAGGACCAGGAGTCACTCAGGAGTCACCCTTTTTGACATTCATTGATTCATTCATTGTATTGTCTACTTCTTCCGGGTCACAGTGGATCTGAAGCCTTCCCAGAATCATTGGGCACAAGGCAGGAATATCCCTGAATAGGACACAGAGTACAACACACACATAAATTCACTCACTCTTGCATTTTGGCATAGCCACTCCACCTACCATGCGTTTTTGTGGGAGGAAGGTGGGAGGAAACCAGAATACCCAGAGGACACCCCAAACAGACACAGGGAGATCACACCGAACTCCTCACAGACACTGAGGATTGAGGCCACAACCCACAGGCCCTAGAAGCTGTGCGGCACACACAGCACTACCATAGCACCTCAGCATACCATAGCACTACTCCAGAACTACCATAGCACCTCATTTTATTCAAATATTTACATCAATAATACTTTTTGATAATAAACTATTTAAAAAGTGCAATATGAAATGAATCATTGATCATTTTCCTATAAACTTGCCTGTAGTGCTAAGGAATTGAATTATGGGCCCACATACAAGCCCTTGTCCTTTATGAGGGTTAATCCATTAAATTGGGAATCGATTGTGCTCCAATAGTTTTTATGATCTCTACATCTCTGCATACTTCTAAAAATGTATAATATGACATTGTAAATTTAAGTATACATGTGATATGGTCTATTATCTCATTCATAACACTCTGACAACAAGATATTTAAGCACTGACTGGAGTCAAAATCGTGAAGGCCTATGATACCACAGCCACCAGCCCTTTCAGAAAGGCCATAATTCAGGCATGTGATTGACAGTGGATATGGGGAGCTCCACTGCACACAAGTACTGTATATTAACAATGAAAGAAAGATGACTTTACCAGGTCATGCTCTTCTTAAGTTCATATGTCTATCCATCTGTCCATCTCCTTATTTACTTCTTCTTGGTCTTGTCAGGGTCGCGGTGGGTCCGGAGTCTACCCGGAATCATTGTGCACAAGGCAGTGGTTAGACTATCTGAGCCATTCAGTTCTATGAATTAGTGTTTTACATGTTGTTGTTCAGGAGGTATATTCATTTCAATAAAACATGTGTGTGTGCATATGTGTGTGTGTGCGTGTGTGTCTGTGCTGTATCAGGTGTCAGGTATGGTGAGGGTAGCAGACAGCTAGATGGGGGCGTTTGATGTTACTTTGTAAATTCAGGAGCGTGGCCGACAGTGATGTACGTGACAGGTCTGTGTATGTCTGTGTGTGTATGCGGGCATGTGTGTGTGACCAAGCTGTAATTGCTGTAACCTAAGTGTTAGACAAACAGCACTTTTGCCCTGGTGCTATCAGATAGCAAAAACACACACCCACATACACACACACAGACCCACATCTACTCTCCACAGTCTTTAGTTTCTAATCTGTCTGTAAGGCCTGTCACTGTTTCAGCAGTGTCAAGATAGTCAGAGTGATCTTATACACACACACACACATTTTTAATGCAGTATCAGGTTGTGGGGTAATAGGCCTGTCCTTTAAAACCTTCTAAGTTTTCAATGGAAGTCAATGAGGCTAGATTATGGAGCATTGCTGTGAGGATTTAATTGCATTCAGCGACAAGAGCTGTACTGAGATCAGGATGTTGGATGATCACCACCCCACCTCATCCCCAACTCCACAACGCATCCCAAAAGTACTGGATGGAGCATCATCATTCCAGAGAACACAGTTCTCAATACTGAGGGCTTTATACATGGGTCTTGCTTTAGGCATGGTGCCAATAGGTTCATGTTTATCTGCTCCGGAGAGTCCTATTCTATTGGCAATCCTTCTCTACAGGGACCAGACAAGCTGTGTGTGCACATTTGCACATGTGTATCTGCAATGGGTGCAACTTAAAATGAATGCATTCATTAGAACGGGTGTCCACAAACATTTGGACATATAGTTTTTTGTATATAACACAACCAATATGTGTTGTACACACCTAAAAACAACATGAACCATATGTAACTCTATAATTCTAACAAGAATCTATACCATAAGCTTAACCTTAACACATGTGCACACACACACGCACACACACATAGCCACAAGCTCCTCTTTCCCTCTTTTACACAGCCTGTCCTGTCTAGATCAGACAATAGTCAGACACTCTCACATTCCAACATGTAATTTCCATTGACATCTTCAACACGCCTTTCAGCTCCCCATCTCCACTGTCAATCACACGCCTGAATTATGGCCTTTCTGAGACGCCGTAGGGCTGGCGGCTGGGGTATCACAGGCCTTCTCAATTCAGCCTTTGTAAGCTCTCTCGCTCGCTCTGTGTGTGACTGATCTGTATTTGAGCCACTCTTTTCTCCCTGCTCCTCTCAAGGGCTTGACCCTGCCGCCATAAAACATCGGATACACTCCCCCTGAATCACACAGGGACAGACACATACACACACTCACACATCCATGCGTGCCCTGCCAACCTACAAGCATGCTTGTGTACAAAATAAATATGAATCCGAATACTATCTCATCTGCACCACACTGAAATATGAGGAGCAGTTCAAAGATCTAAGCATCTGCCAGCTGACTCTGTGATGGAGGCAGTGTGCATTGGCCAGCAGACAGCAGTGGTCTTCAATCAGATCACTCAAAACATACATTATAAGTGTCTTAGACCATACACCATTTGTACTAGGCCATAGTCCCATTGTATAGACATATATTCCATTGTAAAGAGTATAAGGACCATGCCACACTCTCAAATAATAAAGATGCTAATATAAGAATCAATTTCGGTTCTCTGAAGAAACTTTCAGTTGGATGCTTCTTCAAAATGCTCAGTAGAAAAGGTCTTAGGGTGATCAAACATTCCTCTATGGCATTTGTCTGACGATTCCTTTTGTAGGTCACTACAATGTCACTATCGGTGACATTCAAAAAACATGTTGTGAGTACTAGGATATAGGACACGTGTAGTGTGCAATGATCTTCACACATCAGCATGGCTCTGCATAGTCAGTGATTATTTAGAGAACCTTGGTTAGGGCCTCCTGTAGGAGATATTGGCACGAGGGTTCTCCTGAATGACCTGTGTGTAGCTAATCCTAATAAATATGGAGAGCATGAGATCGTAGTTCCTTGAATAAAAGTTTCTACACTGAGTCCAAGAATATTCGTCATAGAAAAGCACCTCAAAGGCGAGAACCACTGAAGACCTTTATTTCTGAGTGTGCATGTCCTGGTGGTCTGCAGTCGGTTGGCCATGCTGATTGCTGAAGCGCCGAGGCGCAGCTGGACATCTGCTTCATCAGCACCAGAAGCGCGTTACTATGGCTACCGTCGCCATGCCATGTTGACTGGCGGCCAATGGGAGAGGCCGCTGAGGTAAACAAGAATGGGAAACGACCAATCAAAGCAGAGAGTTTAGAAGCTAGCAGAGTTGTAAATCCTCTAAACGGCTTTGTTTTGTAGCTTAGAGCTCATTTGTGTAGCAGCTCACTGTAGTTCAGCCAATGAGCATCGAAGAATGGGGATACAGTGTGGGAGTGTGTGCATGCATGTGTGTGTGTATGTGTGTGGGTGTGTGTGTGTGTGTGCAATTTGCACTGAGAAGGCAAAGATGGTCCCAGCAGTCCATAGTACTTGCCAGGAAAATAGATATCATTATGGAACTGTTTGATATGCATACTGACATGCTCAGGCTCCCCATGCTCACACACATACACACACACACACACATACAAATGTGCACACACACACAGAAGCACCTGACACTCCATCATGATGTCGTCCCTGCGCCTCCCGGGGGGCTGCAGGCGCGAGCCGGCGTCAGAAACACATTACAGAGGAGAGATTGAGGAGCCAGAGGCCATTATCTCTCCTCTACAGCAGAGAGAGAGAAAGAGAGAGAGAGAGAGAGAGAGAGAGAGAGAGAGAGAAAGAAAGAGCAGGAAAGCGAAAAGGCAGAAGCAAGCAAAGAGGAAAAACAGTTTTGCGTGCATGTGTGTGTGTGTGTGTGTGTGTGTATGTGTGTGTGTGATGCAAGTTGGAAAGACGTTTTATTCCTCTGCTTGTCCACACTGAAAAAAAGTTCTGTACAAAAACTGAAATAAAAAGATAAAGAAGGTTCCAGGAAAAGTCAAATGTAGGACAAACACTAGAAAACCAAAGAACCCTGTCCTGCATTTCTTTATCATTTCTGCCTTCAATGTTCAATATTAATAAATACTCATGAACAACTTTAATTATACTTATATATTCAATAATGCTTATGAATACCCTTCACACCTGAACCATAAACAATCTCTTGAATACAATGATCTACACTCTTTGAGCAATGCCTTATAAGAACCGCTTTTGAGTCCATTAAGAGCTGTGTGATGCAAATTTACAGCCATGTGTCTGTGAAGAACCTTTAAAGCTCTAAGAAGAGAATGTTCTTTACTAATTCAAAGGTTCATCACGCTTACTTTGAGTGATGCCATAGAAGAACCATTTTTGGTTTCATTAAGAACTATTTTTGTGAAAAAAGATATGAATGGAAAGAACCCCTTAAAGATCCAAAGAAGAGAATGTACAGGTTCTTCACACTTTCTTTGAGTGATGCTTCACAAGAACCATTTATGGTTCCATTAAGAATGACTTTTTTTTGTGAGAGATATGTGTATGTATAAGGAGCCTTTAAAGTTCTTTATACTTTGAGGGAGAATGTAGAAAGGTTTAAAGAAGTGGGTGGAAGGGTTCTTTACTAATTTCATTAAATTTAATCACTTTACTTTGATTAAATTTGTTTTTTGTCCAGTCTGAAAAAGAACCTTTCAATGTGAAGAACCTTTAAAAGGTTTCAGGAATCGGATATAAAAGTTCTTTACTAAACATTCACATATATTTGACATAAATGGTTCTTTATGGCACCAAAAAAGGTTTTTAGAACCAAAAATAGTTCTTCCTTTGCATCACTCAAAGAACAGGACCTTTATTATATGTAAGGGTTCCTTATTTGAATCATAATCTATTGGTATGTGCAGCATATTGACCCTTTAACTGTATTGATACAATTGCAATGCAAGTGGACTATAATCTATGACAGAATTTTTAGAAATTGATGTTTTGCCAAGGGTATTGATGCCTTAAGAAAAATAATTGATGTTTTGTCACAATAATGTTTTAGAATTACATTAAGGTTTTGTGTATTGATGTTTTTTAATGACACTTCATTGATGCTTTTTAGGCTCATTAGAGACTCCTAGGAGTGTGTGTGTGTGTGTGTGTGTGTGTGTGTGTGTGTGTATGAATTCTATTCACAATAGTGGTTTGTAATACACTTCCTTTTATAGCTGCAGAAAATCTAAGTTATTTTAAAACACAAGTTTTAATTAAAAGGATTGCGGAAACTTGATTTTTATTAAAGTTTCTGAAATAGTGGACTAGATTAAGTGAAGCATGTATTTGACTACATTTCTTTAAATTAATACACATTCTTTACTGCCATAAATCCTTTAATCCTTTTTATTTGCTTATAATTCCACTTTATTTCCCACTATATAGCCTGCTGTAGACTGTCTACAGATTATTAGCGCTACACTGTCAGAATAAAGGATATTGTATGAATAACCTACATTTTTGTCCCCCAAGGTACCCACAGTGTAAATATACCCATAAAGGTGCAAAATGTTTGCGTGTACTTTGGGTTTTGACCTCTTAAACTCAGTTGAAAAATGCTGGTGGTCCCTTGATGATGGACTGGAGTACCTCACTTCTCTAATTGAGGAATAAAAGTTTTTTTTTCCATATCAACATGTCAAACATCTGTATGTCTTACTGATTATATATTAATTGCTGTATGTTTGGATCAGTGCAATAGTGTGTGTATAGTGTATGCTAATGTGATTACTGTATTTTATTGATATTGATTTTATTAAGTAGATGTTTTCACTACTGCAAGGGACAATGCACATAAGTGTTTCATGCTCATGATAATGTGACATGACAGTAAACATGATTTGATTTAATCTATAGGAAGTAATAAAAGTCTCAGAGTTAGATGGATTTAGGGTACACTACATACACTTTTATAGGCAAAGTTACCACTTAAAAAAAGACCAAATAAAAAGCTGGGATTTGAGACTTGATATATTTTAAAAAGTAAAAGTAAATAAAAATTTATGTGATTTTTAAGTGATTTTTTTTACTAATTTAAAGGTTCTTCACGTGTTCTTTAAGGGATACCATGAAAGAAGCATTTTTGTTCCCATAAAGAAGCATTTTTGTGAAAGAGACATGTATGAGGAACCTTTTAAAGGTTTAAAGAAGTGAATGTAATTTTTTGTTATTTATAGGTTCTTCACACTTCTTTGAGTGACTTTAAAGAAGTGGATGTAAAGATTTTTTTTTACTAATTTAAAGGTTGTTTACACTGTTAAGCAATTGCTTAGAAGAACCATTTTTGTTTCTATAATCAACTATTTTTGTATGTATGTGATGTGTGTAAAGAATCTTTTAATATGGATATAAAGATTTTTACTAATCTTGTGCACAAAAATTGATATTTTTCAAACTAAAATTGTTCCTCAGAGAAATCCCTCAGAGAACAGCGGAGCACCTTTATTTATAAGTGTACATCATTTGACTCATGATCTATTAGCATGTATAGCATATTGACCCTCTAACTGTATTGAAACAATAGCAACAGAAGATTTGCTATTCAGGTTTAGCGCCAGGGTTAGAGTTAGGGTTAGGGTAAGGATTAGGGTCAGGTTTAGGTTCAACTGCAGCTACAGCAGTTGCACCAAATACAATGTTATGGAACAACTTTCAGCTCCTTAAAAAAACAATGCCTATAAATGGAGGTGCGTGCGGAACCTTTCTGAAGTTTACTGTGAAGCTTATTTCCTAGAACATTTTTTAAGAGCAGTTAATTCAGTTATGTTGAATGTGTTCTGTTGAAGAACTGTAGCACACTACAGCTTGTGTGTGTGCTTGCATGTAGTGTTTGTGTGTGTGTAAGAGAGAAAGAGAGAGAGAGTGAGAGTGAGTAAGTGTGTGTTTCCAGCCACTGCAATGTCCACTTCAGGCCCAGGCAAGGGTCAGGGACCAGATCTGCCAGGCAAGACAGATGTCCCCCATGATTTCATTTCATCTGGAGATGAAGTGCACAACACTGAGAAAAAAAAAAAGAGCGAGCAAAACAGAAAGAGAGAGAGAAAAGAAAGCAGCAGACGGGGAGAGAAGGCCCCTTTTTATGTCATATAAATGCTGCATTCTCAGCCGTGACACATACAATGACAAATTAGGATTAACTAATGCCTCCCATGTTTCCAGCAGCGAGTGATCATTAGAGAAAGCTGGAAGTTGTCCTGTTCCTCCAGCAGCCGCGGCTTTAAGGCGATGGTAATGAATCGTCCTCCACTGGCTGATTAAGATTTGTTTGGAAACGCACAGTGTGGCGATGAGAGGAAGAACTGCGGTGTATTTTGACAACGGCGTCAGGCTGCCTTCGGATGGCTTTTCAACAGCCGTGGAAATTGTGTGTCACCGATTTGGGCTGTGTTTGGAGAATTCCTGGTTTCAAGCCGCTCTGTGTTAAGAGAATGATTAAACTCGGTGAAATTTTCACTGAATGTGTTTTGACTGAAAATTCGGACTAAAGGCTTTAATGGCTGCATTGGCTCATGTTAGGGCCTAAAGACCATTGCTTACTCCTCAAACAGTAGTACTTTTCAACACCAGCAAATGACTTGACACTTACATATTTACAGTGAACTGGATTATATCATTTTTAGAAATAGAGATATTTCCTTAATATTAGATCATGTTTGCAACAGTTTTCCTTCATTATTTAAAAACTTAAGGTGTCCTTCACATGGTATGAACACTTCAGGACAAATGGATTGAAAGAAATGGTCCAAAACTTTGTAAAGTGAAACATTTACATTTCATCACATTTTAAAATTTTTGACATAATGTGAATCTGGCAGTCGTTGCCATGTCATACTTCCATGATGAATGGACCAATAGAAATGCTCCAAAGTGACTTGGAATAAAAACTTTTTATGGTGACTTCCATTCAGTTCCTTCTCTTGTAAAGTTGCCATTTCAGAGATGCAAAGTTCTTGTGTGATTTTTGGTAATTTACTTTACGTTAAAAGTAGGAAACATTTATCTGCTGCTTTAAACAGTAAAGTTCCGTTTCCGGAAACACAGCAATGGTATGTAAACGGCAGTGTTTTAATCTACATGGGAAATGATGGTAAATTGAAAAAAATCTATGTTCATTAAACTTTAGGGGGACCAGACCCATCCTTCATCTGGTTTCTTTATTTGCTTAATATTCTGTTTGTCAGATTGACTTAAAGTCTCCCCGAAAAGTCGCAACACAACCAAATACATGAAATGACAACTGTCACAACTGCTTATAACAGCCGCCGAAGTTCGTCATGCTTGACTTCCCCCCGCCTCTCAACAAGCTCAAAGAGTTTGGATTGGTCACTTGATAAAAGTCATTCATCATCAGTGGACATAAACCAACGCCAATGCTTATGACAGCTGCCATGTTCTCTCAGTGCATTAGAACCACCGAGTGACAGAGTCTGTTGGTGGAAGTGTTACTGACAAACGTTTAATCAAGCCAAATGTAACATCAACAGCCAGAAGGGACTTTCGTAATGAGGAATAATGAAACTAGCCTTCTGGAGGTTTGGAAACGCATTCTGCTCCACATTAACCCGAACGTGCAGCGAACGCTGCTCCACGGAGCACTGGGGATAATCAGAGCTGTAGATTTATGAACAGACATGTCAGAGTTTGTCAGATTCTGAAGTTACTCGAACTGGTTGTAAAGTATGTTTTGCTGAACTACGCGATGCTATTGATCACATTTAGTATGTATGATAAACTGAAACACAGGAGAAGAACAGATAGGTATGCATGTGTGAGGCAGAGACAATTAAGAACAAAGGAAAACCATATCAGAGCTTTTTCACAGGGGGAACAAAGCGGTGGAGAAAGCTCCACAATGAAGACTGTAAGAGATGTTTTATAGCCAGCAGAAACTCATAATACACGCCGTTGCCTCCACCAGCTGTTTTCTTGCATCAGATGGGCTAACCTGCAATAACTGGCAACTAAACTGGGACATTTTTTTTCAAACTGACCCCATCTTTTACACTTCCCCTACTCTCCCCACAAATTCCTCCATTCTATCTTTCCTTCTGTCTTTCTATCTGTTGTCTTTATTTCTTCTATTTCCATCTTTCTTCTTTCCTTTCTTTCTTTCTATTTATCCATTACTTGTCTTTTTCTGTCCTCTCCCCTTACTTCTTCTGTTACCTTTCTTTCTTTCTGTCTTTCTTTCTTTTTTTGTCTGTCTGTCTGTTTTTCTTTCTTTTTGTCTGTATGTCTTTCTGTCTTTCTTTCTTTCGTTTTGTCTGTCTGTCTGTTTTTCTTTCTTTTTGTCTGTCTGTCTGTCTTTCTTTCTGTCTGTCTGTCTTTCTTTCTTTCTTTCTTTCTTTCTGTCTGTCTTTCTTTCCGTCTATCTTTCTTTTTGTCTTTCTTTGTATCTTTTTTGGTCTTTCTTTCTTTCTTTCTTTCTTTTTTCTTTCGTCCTATATGTCTCTCATTCACTCTGTATCTCACATCCATTCTTTCTTTCTTTCTTTTTCTGACTTTTTTTCTTCTTGCCATTCTTTGTTTCTATTTATCCATTACTTGTCTTTTATGTTCTTTTGTTCACTTCTTCTACTACCTTTCTGTTTTGTTCTATATTTCCTCACACACACTCTTTCATCCCATTTTTGTTTATTATTTACTCCCTCTATCTTTGTTTGACTTCTGTCACTTCTCTTCTTTTGCTTTCTCTGCCATCATTTAACTACCTCTTGTTCTTTCCCATCTTTCATTATTATTATTTTTTTTTATTGAAGGTACTAGGATAAAAGGCAAGACACCTAACATGCTTAATAAACTGGTAGGCCTCAACTTCCAGCTGAAGTTTTGTGTCTACACTGCGGGAAAACAGACAAGGATGGAGAAAGAAAAGAAAAAGAAAGAGGATGATATGAATAGGGAAATGCAGGAATAGTAATGGAGAGATGGAGAGAGTTAGAGAGACAGAGTGAGTGAGATAAAGGCAGAGGGATGCAGCTGTACTGCCCCATACACAGGGAGGCTTCTGGAGAGCGAGAGTGTTTGGGGGTGTATTGCAGTGTTTGCCCTCGGGGGTGTGTGGCGGGGCAGGGGGGGAGGTGGGGGTCCTGACCCTCATCAATCTCACTCAGCCACAGCAGAGGGGCGCAAAACCCTCAGGCGTACACACCCCCATCAAACCCCCATACCAGCTCCACACACACTGGGCAAGGAAGAGCCTGCTATTGTACACAGCAGGAGGATGACACACAGACACACTCGGGCTGACAGAGGAGAGAGCGAGAGAGACAGAGAGAGACAGAGAGACAGAAAGAGACGGACATAGAGTGACAGACAGACAGAGACATAAAGAGAGAGACAGACAGACAGACAGAAAGAGAGATAGGTTAATAGAGACAGAAAGACAGACAGAGAGAAAAACAGAAACAGACAGAGGGCACAGAGACACAGACAGAGAGGCAGACAGACAAATAGATATACAGAAAAACATAGAGAGACAGGGGGCCGAAAAGAGACAGACAGGCAGACAGAGGGACAGAAAGAGACAGACAAACAGAGGGACAGAATGAGACAGTCAGAGAAACATGGGCAGAAACAAAAAGGTGGACAGAAAGAGAGAGATGCAGAGAGAGACAGAGAGGGAGAGAGAGACAGAGAGGGAGAGAGAGAGAGAGAGAGAGAGAGAGAGAGAGAGAGAGAGAGAGAGAGAGACAGTGTGAGGAGATGATTCTCAGACTGTCTGACTATTTAATAAAACTAAGCTTGACATTTGTCATCTAAGAGAGAGAGAGAGAGAGAGAGAGAGAGAGAGAGAGAGAGAGAGATATGAAGGAGGAGAGAGGGACTGTGTGTAAGAATGTGTGCTCGGATGATGAGGCGGATAATTAATTTGTTTTAATTAATAGCAAAATCTCTGCATTCTGTTCTTGGCTGAGCAGTAATACACACTTCCACCCCCACCATAGACTCACATACACACAGACACACACACACACACACACACACACACACACACACACACAACACAGACACACACACACACACACACATACAAACAGATCAGCACTGTCAATAGCAGCGGTTTTAGAATCAGTGGAAATGTCTGTTTAATATATAAGCTTTAATGCAGTCAGTAGTTCTCTAACACTGGTACTGGTATTACTATACAACCACCACTGCTCCAGTGTTTAGTTTATAAAATACGCAGCACAATGCCATTCATTGATTCCCACTGACTGCTGTTACTCATATATACATAAGAAAGATAGAGAAGGGGAGAGAAAGAGAAAAAAAAAAAAAAAAGAGAGAGAGAGAGAGAGAGAGAGAGAGAAAAGGAGGTAAGATGGCTGAGGATGAGAACCAAAATGCAAAAATCAATTTGCCGACTAAAACAGATGACCCTAAACCCTGTACGGGCCGGTAATGGTGGGGGGCCCTCCCACGGTAAATTCAATTTGCCCAGCCCCACCAACTCAATTTGCGCTTCCATTTGGGGCAGGAGAGAGGAGCGGCGCCACGGGATCAAACGTCCCCCCGGTCCCCATGGCTCCTCTACATATGTTCCTCTACCCAAACCTAATCAGACTGCTTTCATCTGGAGCTAGGTTCCTCTCTCTCTCTCTCTCTCTCTCTCTCTCTTTTTCTTTCTCTGTGCGGGATTGAAATGCATAAACCACTTAGTCACCGCAGTAGGATCCAAACAATAGAAAAGCAGATAAACAACTCATTTTCAATCCAAAACATTATCATCTAAAACACAATCCAGATTAGCTTTATTCAAAAAATCACATTTAGGTGTGAAAGCAGACAGGCCACAAAATTAGCACAATTAAAAAGCACAGATTCTAATTCTCCTCCTTACTTCCTCTCCTGCCAGCCCTTTCCCAGGTTAAAGTCTGAACATAAAAAACTACTTTATGTTCACATTGATAAAATCCAGATCTCGACTCTTTAAATGTGAATAATCCAGACAGAAACACAGACGGACAGAAGAGAACTGCACAAGAACTGTAGTAAATATACATATATAAAGTAGCCCTAAACCTCAAACCCAAGCAGATGTGTTTTATGTGCTCGAATTCGGGTTTGCTAAGTGAAATTACATTTCATTAAATTACATTACACAAAATCATTAATAGGGCAAATTTAATGCATGTAAAATGTTCAAAGCTTCTGGCACATTTTATGTGTTGCTTTTTTATATCCATTATAAAAGCTTGCATAAAAATGCAATTTAATAGTTATATTTATATTGCTCACTTATTTTTACATACAGAAATTGCATATAAATATGTCATTTGAACAGGGATGACCTACTGGAAAAATACATATTGTCAGAGTCTGACAAAAAAACTTGTATTTTCAAATGGGCAACTTTACTAGAGAAGGAAAAACCCTTCTTAACTTTCTATTGGTCCATTCAGCATGAAATCTTGACACAGTTTATATTATCGTTGTCTCCCTAAAAAGGTGTACCTCAATTTTTGCAGTTTTTCACTTCTTGACACTGAATCTGAACCAATATAAATGTTCCAAAATAACCAATAGAAATGTATGAATGGGTTTTTCCTTCTTCTCCTTTGCCATTTTACAGGTTTTTGTGTGACAGTGAAATTATGGACACTACTTTGTTTATAAAACAGCTTTTGCAGCTCTTATTTTCCTTAAGGACTGTGATTCTTCTACACTTCTACACTTCAAAAAACTAATGTGTTTTACATGCTGGTGATGGATGTGATGGGACAGTCAAATAGGCTCTAAATGAAATAGACTCCATAAAAGCCGATTCTCTGAATCAGTCCGTATTGCCAGTATTGTGGCACTACACAGACCACATGCTTGAAAGGAGAACCCTGTGTTTGAATGCTGTGGTTCCACTGACAGACCGTTATATCCAAATAAATATAATTGAGTGAAATCAGACAGACTTCATCTTAATCTCCACCTCCTTCACTCATTCTGTCTCTCTCTATTCTCTCTCCTGTGATTGGGCGGTCCCCCTCTCTCTCTTTCTCTCTCTCTCTCTCTCTATTGCTCTCGCTCTATTTTGTTCACTTCTCTGATTGGGTAGAAATGGGCTTTTCCCTTATTCTTATTGGGTCTCTCTCTCTCTCCCTCTCACTCTATCTCTCTCTCTCTCTTTCACTCTCTCTCTCTTCTTCCCTCCCATGATGCCCGTGCTCGGTGAGCAGTAGCCAGAAGTCCGTCCAATCATTGTCGGAGCTATCAATCAAAGCTGACGGGCCCAAGCGACATGAAAAGAACCCTCAGTGGCAGCCATTAACCGAGCGCCCCCCCCCCCTTCTCTCTCTCTACCTCACTCTTCTCTCCCTCTCTCTCTTGCTCTTACCCTCTCTCTCTCTCAGCCCCCCACGCTTTGTTTTCCTTTCAGCGGACAAAAACAGACTGACAAGATGCAGGGCTGGACATTAATCAAACCGCCCCATGGAACCACCTCTTCCTCCAAGATAATAAATAAATTCCACTCCTCTCATTGGACAGATGCTCAAGTTGGTTGTATAGGGCCCCCTCTCTCTCCCTCTTCCTCTCTCTCTCTCTCTCTCGCCTTCTCTCTCTCTCTCTTTCATTCTCTCATTTTTAGGGTCCTCATCTGCTCAGGGCAGGGTAATTCCCTGCAGATCAGAGCAGGGCAGGTGCTCAGCTTGCCAGCCCAGACCAGGCACCCCCGCCTCTCTTTCCCTCTCCAGAGGCTTCTGTTGCCCTGACAACTGGCCAACCCAACCTGTGCCCCCACCTCTCTCTCTCTCTCTCTCTCTCTCTCTCTCTCCTTTCTTTGCTTGTTCTCTTGCTCTCCTTCTATCTTTCACTGTTGAACAGAGCTTGCCATGTTTGCTGATGGCCAACGGTCACCTCCACTACTCTGTATGTCTGTCTTATTCTTTTTTTCTGGACAGACACTTTTCTCTCTCCACCTCTTTCTCTCTCTCTCTCTCCCTCTCTCTCTCTCTCTCCCTCTCCCTCTCTCTTTGTCTTCCGCTCCTCTGTCTTTTCTGTATTCTTTTTGTTGGCCTATTTTCTCTCTTCTGTTTTTCTTCCTCTTCTTTTTGGGCCTCATTCACCAATAGTTTCCAAAGAAATGTCGCAAATTTGCTCTTGAGAAAACTCCTAACAAAAAGTCTACACCAGATTCACGATTGTTCGCAGCTCTGCTGTTATAATGATGGATCTCATTGTCCTCGTAAACTGAACATATCCCCAATACGAAAACGTTGGTCAATGTCAGAATCTTCCTAAAACTGCGGTTGTGGGTTTTACTAACTTCGTTCTTGAGAGCGGTTGATGAATAAGGCTCTTTATCGTACCATTATCTTACCATTACTTTATCTGACACATTAGATAGATCACAAAGCTCTCTACCATGCAGTTGGGCCTCATGTCCCTAAATCCTAAATCCAGATCCAACATTTCAGTGGACTTTTTAGATTTTTAAGGCTAAAAACAAAGTCATGCTAACTGTGATCTTGGCACAGTTAATAGCAATTGACATTGCACAGTTGTTAACACCAGCAACGAGAAGTTGTGCTTTTTGCCAGTGTTCTGACAAGCTCTGGTAATGTTAGCAGACTTTAACAAGGTAGCACAGCTTGTCAGAACACTGGCAATAAGTGCAACTGCTTATTGCTGGTGTTAACAGCATGGAGTCATTTGCTAGATACAGCTGTATATGTAGATACTGCTGCCCAAATAAAACAGAAAGGTTATAAATATCAGAAAGCGCTGCCAGCAGTAGAAGTATAAGCAGGAATTCAGAGGCTAAAGGGGTAAAAAGGTAATTAAGGGATACGATTAGTTGTTTTAATTGATTTGTTATGTACGGGTTTGTACAGATCGTATAATCAAATCAAATCAAATCAAATCAAAAGGATTGGTATAACGATTTACAACTGGTGTTTTCACAAAGCAGCTTTATAATATCAGTGTTCAGCAAGAAGACAAGAAATCAACAGCATAAAAAGAGAGTGAGAAAGCCAAAAGCGACAGTGGCCTCATAGCTGGATGAAGAAACATTGGGAGGAACCAAGATTGGGGGGGGGGGGGGTGGGGGGGGGGGGGTGCATCCTCCTCTGATCAGAACTATTTATAAATTACTGATAAAAGTCACCATACCTGGGAAAACAGTATACTCAATATTATTATTATGAGCTGATGACATTTGCTATGAAATATTTATTTTAGTTGTTTATTCCGAAATTCTGTTGAAAGTGTGGATTCTAAAAGTTCGATTGACAGCAGGTAAACTTTTGTAAGTAGAAGAGTTTGAATTATTATAGTTTGAATTGGGTTCAAAGTTGTGCATACAATGTGGTTGTTATTTCAGGAAAGCAAAAATGCCTGTGTCAGCATGTAAATATTGTAAATATTTGATTGTAAATCAAATGTAAATGCTGTTTATTATGTAGGAATTGTGGAATTACATTATTATTATAAATGTCTGTTTTGAATAAAGGGACACTGGCATTTAGCAGATATTTCCTGTGAGGATTCTTTCCCTCATAATATTTGCCCTGCTCTTGACAGGAAGAAAAAGAAAAATGGAAAGTTAACGTGGCATATGGAGGCATGCAAGTGCGCCACAACGGGTACCACGGCACCCCACCTAGCAGGGCATTGTGGGATATGTCCTTCGCCGGAGTTGCTGCTCAGATGACATATTACAGCTCGGCGGGAATCGTATGGCTCTCCAGGAGGAGGTGTTGCGCCAGCGTTCTGTGAACGTTTAATTTCTGTTTTCTTTCCTCTTGCTCTTGACCAGGTTCATTTGGAGACCTGCTGCGGGCCCACGTGTGTTTGTGTTGGCCCCATTAGAGGAGCGTGAGGGGTCTGAAAGGAAGTCTATTGAGTCAAGCATCTCCCGCTAGTTCTTCAGCTACGGTAGGCTGCGGTGGTGAGCAGCTGGGAGGACACTTTTCTAAAAAACAAAACAAACAACAACACAATACAATTGTATTGTATATTAGCTTTAAAACACACATGCTTGCTAATGGACTAACGGCAGAACTTAACAATCAGCACATTGCCATTTTCATAAAGCTAACTGCAGGCTCTTCTCTTTTTGTCATTGTTAGCAACATTAGCATTACCAGCTTAGCCATATTTTCGAACCATTCTTTGCAACTAATGCGATTTGGGCTCAAAACCAGTCAAACTGAATTGGTAAGCAGTACAATATATCCAAACTGGTTCTTGCTCGCCACAAGGCAGATAAGAAAACAACGCAATAAGGATGTCCAAAATTGTAGCTACAAAAGAAGGCCATTGATTTCCTGTTAGCGGATCTCCTGTCTGAAAATGGAGGGGGGTGCAAGATGGCTGAATCAGTGAAGATATGGTTCCAGTAGCAAAACCACGGTTTTTCTGAGCTCCGATCTGTTGTATCATTGACACTTAAATGGATTAGGTTCATGTATCACTGATAATGGCTCGGCCCATTGCTCGTATGTCAGCGAGCTGGTGTGTGTGTGTGATAAGGCCTATTGATTATGTACCATATGCGGTTCCCACGCCGTCCTTTGTCCCCAGTCTTCCACCTTCTTATTTTAGCAGAGGGGGAGGGGAGGGGACGACACAGCTGGCTGGTAGAAGGATGAGTTACTCACCACAATCTAGCCTCAGCAGCTCTGGACCTAAAGGCTTCCTGAAGATCTGAAGGTGCAAGGGAACTGTGATCTTAAAGTCAATAGCAATTACAATGCAGGCACTGGAAATGAAACTACTAGGATTTGTTTATATATATTTTTTTTTCTTCCTTTTATTACAGGCTTTCTAGATAATCCCAAATTTAACACTTACTCAAGCACAAACCCTAACCTCTCAACCCACCACCTAAACCTAACCTCTTAACAATAATCCTAATGCTGCTGAGAACCATTGTCATCACCAAATAATTAGCAATAACATACCATTTCAAATTCAATTATTAATTCAATAAAATAAAGCAGAATATTTTTGTGCTTCTACAACTATTGTTTCACCAAATCTTGAAATCTCCTCCTTTTCTATTTTCAAAAATGTTACTCAGTTCTTTTCTATGTCAGAGCTGCCCCTATGTGAAAGTCCCTTTCTTTTCAGTTAGCCCACATTCTAAAAAGGAGAGGTTGGTTAAGGGTTCTTTATTAGAGGCTTTATTGACTCTTATGCAGAACCTTAGAACAGAAAATACCATCTGACTGCTTAAATGGCTTTGTTTTTATCTTTGTCTTTAAAAGTTTTTGCATGGTAACACTATACACCAACCAGCCATAACATTAGCTATACAATATTAACCTAAAACTAAATAGGTCCCCCTTGTGCCACCACAACAAATTTGATCATTCGGGCCATGCACTCCACAAGACTCTGCAGGTGTCCCGTGGCATTAGCAGCGCACCCTTTAAGTGCTGTAAGTTGTGAGGTGGGGCTTCCGTGGACTGCATTAATGAGTCTTAGGTACCCATGATCCTGTTGCTGGTTCACCGGTTATCCTTTCTTGGACCACTTTTGGTAGATATTGACCACTGCATACCGGGAACACCCCACAAGACCTGCCTGATGTTTTTATGAGGGTCACCCTCTGTGTATTGCAAGTTTAAATAAAGGTTGAATTAAGAAATAGACTGAATTGATGTTCTGACCCAGTCGCCTAGCCATCAGTTTGTTTTTTGTCAAACCTTCCAGAACTGATTGTTCACTTCATGTCCTAATATATCCCACTCCTTTACAAATACCACTGTAGATAAAGATAAGCAACATTTTTTCACTTTCACCTGTACTACTAGTACTAATGTTATGGCTGACTGGTATCACACTCTTATCCAGAGCATCTTACATTTAAATTATGTTACACAGGTAGGCAAATGTAATGCTAGTAGTCTTGGTATACTATAGTGGGCATCAAGGGCCAGCATTGGACTAGCGAGCAGGACTTTTGAATAGTCTTTGCCTTTGAATTGGTATTACCACAAGGCACAATTAATACATTTACTTAGAGCATGGCCATCAGGAAAAAAAATTTAGGAACAGCCTAATATGATTAATCAAAACGAACACAAATCATGTAAACTGCATAATATTTTTTATTAAAAAAAAAAACAAAGGATATTTATTGCACAATAATTGAAAGGTGAGCTTGAGGTTTTCACAGAGTGCACATTTACAGCTCGCACTGTGTTGTAAATGAATGGAATAGGTAAAATGATTAACAGCAAGAAACCAGTTTGTGCTCACATGTAGTTCCACATTTTAAACTATTCATGTAATTATATATAGTAAAGTGTCAAATACATCACACTTCACAATCTTTCTTATGCAGGACTCCACAGCTTTCTCACTGACAATATATGTTTTGTTTTCTACTAAAATCAATGCACAGCTTCCAATAATGCTACAACAACCTGGGCAACCTGGACAAACCCTCAACCTTGGCAAACCTGACCATGGCTTTAGCCCCCTATCAAAACTAAGCTCAACACTTCTTAGTACAGGATGATCACCAAATTTTCATTCACAGTTTTGTTTGGTCAATATTATATTATATAAAATAATACAAACGTCTATCCACACCACAATAAACTGGATGAACAGTTCTCTCTGTATTAACTAGAAACACGGCACTGAAAAGGCATTTTCTATTTGTTCATTGGTGAAAGGTCTTCTTACTGCCCTCTACAACCAACTTGTCTTAAGGCCCAAGCAATGGCTCCTCAGCTGGGTGTGGCTTCTTCTTCAGCCTTTTGGCTTCATTCTGAAGCTTCTGTCGAATATAGCCCTTAATCTCAGAGTCTGTCTTTCCAGGGAAGTAGTGCTGTACTGCTCCTGTTGAAAATATGGAAAAAATATCAACATTCAGAGACATTGCAAATTTAACTTACACTATATATATATTATATTATATGTAACAATTACACTTGTACATCAGATTGCAACAGAGGAAGGTAAGATTCATGTCTTAATTGGCCCAATTTAAATATTACAATTCACATTCAAAATCAAGCAGTAAGCATGGTTGTGAAGGGTAAGAGGTGTAAATATTCCTTTAAAATATTTTTTTATATTTATTAATTATTTATTAATTTTCCAATTATAATATTCAGTTTTACCAAGATTTCAGAACTAATTAAAAAATGAATAATAAAAAATATATATTCTAGCCAAAAATGCTCAAAATGTGACTAAATACTGGTATTGGAACCCTTCAGTGTACATACTCAGGATGGCCTGAATCTCGTGAGCAGGCAGAGCAGGCTTGGGTTGTCCTCTTTTGCTGTTAACAACACCCGAGATAGAGTGTGAGGCGAGGCAGTCTCTGTCGTAGAGACCACGCAGCAGCTCATTGGTAAGCTTCTGGGCAGTGGTGCCTGTGTTACATCGCTCCAGCAGCTCCACTGGGATAACCTGTGAGGCAATGTTGGAGTGGATGTCAGTTCCCCTTTAAATTAGCCACTTCAGGGGTCTTTTCATGTACTGAGCTTATGCTTCAATTTCTGCAGATGTTCCTGTCATAACACAGTATTTTCTGAAGCTTCTATCAGAAAAAAACATCAGGCGTTCACTCAGGACAACACAAAAACTATTTTTTTTTTACTTCCAGACTGGCCAGATGATTACATTTACAGTGAGCTTCAAAGGAACAAGACCTCATAAGGACCACTTCTAAGGAAAACATTTCGCTACTTTAAGTTGCACCCATTGCTGATTGGCACCAAGACTAATGCCAGGCGTAGGCTAGCGGGTTTAAAGCCCCTCAGCATTGCGCTGTGGAGTAGTGGAACTGTGTTCTCGGAAATGATGGTGCTCCACCCACTACTTTTGGAATTAGCACATGTACATGTACATGTGGCAAACAGTTGTTTATCCTCAATTCCTATTTTTCCATGCTATCTTTTATATTTTTCATGCCGTCGTCCTCCATGATTATCTTCCTCACAGATAGGGTTGCATGTCCAGCGATATACTGCATTATGAAGGGTTTAAGTTGTATTGGGAGATGTTTTGGTAGATTACTGGCGTGTTACTGAGAAATAACCAGTCGCTACAAACAGGTTTTTCTACATAACTCTAGTGGTGGGTGAGTTTGCAGCAGCCAGGTAAATTTGTTCTTAAGTGGCCTTTTACTCAGGTAGCTGCTCCAAGCACAGGCATGCACAATGTCCCATGTGCATGAACCTGTGTAAAAGGCCACTTTACTAGGACTAGCACTAAATGCTTTGGAAGCAGCAGCAGTGTGGCGAAGCGGAGTGGTTCCAGCTTATGGTCTGAAACGCAATTCAGCAAGCTCTGCTCTTCTGGAGAAAAAAAAGAATCCATGCAGTTTCTTCACAGTGGGTTGCAATACACGTTTGAAAACCACTGTGATTGGTTACCTCTTGGTAAAGGGGTGTTTCACTCCTTGGTTTCTTCTCATTCATTTCATGACCACCCAGCTGGCTGGAGGCCTGCTGCTCTATCCTTTGGTCACTCTGGACTTCTGGTGCGGGAACCGGACTGGGAGCAGAGTTTCCTTCATGTGCCTTCGGAATACTGGGGGTCATTTCTACACCGCAACGGTTCAACCAGCTGTCGGTCTTTGTGACTAACTCCTCAAGATTCTGTGCCAGCCTTCCACAAGCTGTCCAGGACAAGAAAACACAACGGCAGAGTTTAGAATCACAAGTGGACTAACAAAAATGGTTCAAAATTACTTTGAACAGGTTCATCAACATAAATCTAATTAACAGCAGACAGCTAATTAAGTAAGGATCTATCCCAATTACAGACAGTGGACACATAGACGTGTAGACCTGTTAGAGTCTTGATTTGCTCCCTGAGGCTGTCTGTCTCCCTCTGCATGCTCAACACCATGGCGATAAGTTCTGACCTTGAGCAGGTTTGGAGATTTCCTAACACCTAGAACAGCAATAGGCTTACTCATGACAGCATGAGAGAGCAACACATCAGCACTTGTACATAGACATGAACACTTATCCTACTTGTTTATAATACAGTCGTCTTATGAATCATCTTATGGGTGTAAAGATTCATCACTGTCACAGTAAAACCTCATAATAGGTATGTTATGTCTTACCAATACAAACATTACAAAATGCCGTGGAATAAGATCTTGTTACATTAAAAGGGAATTGCACTAAATCCTTAAAATGCTCAGCTAGACAAACGTACAAAGTCAAAATTCACAGGAAGTAGACTGACTAATGCCTGAGACATTGCTTTACTAACTCTGAGATAAGGTTTTGGCCTAAAACACATTAATGGTGTAGAGGCTCAAATAGCACCCACAGACTTTTTTCCTCAGATTTATCAGTACTACATATAAAATGTAGACATGTGGCTTACTGGTGGTTTTGGACAGTAAATATAGTCTTTGTATTTACTGTCCAAAACCACCAGTAAGCCACATGTCTAAGTTTTATAAGAGAATATATAGAGAAACATATGGACTTTGTGGACTTGTGGTGGTGATGGGAGCCAAGGAGCACGATGTCTAAAACCCACTGGTTCCCAGGTTCCCACCACCACCACCATCACTGTAATGAAATATCAGTATATCAAATATCAGAGTCAGTAAGTTTCCCTACAATCAACCATCTCTCAGTAAAACTCTCTAAATGACCTTTTGAAAAATGGCAGAATTCCCCTCTAAAACACCAAAGTCTAAAATGTTTAAAGTTTCTTCTCTCTATAAAGTTTAGTTACAAACAGTATTGATGACTATTGATTTCAGCCTGTCAAACTATTTCACCTGAACTCTCCTACACGAGGAGCCAGAGTTACCTCCATAGTGATGTCGCCATCTCCAATGGCCAGTCCAGCTGTGTTTTCAACTTCAAAAGTCTGCCCAAAGAGAGCAATAATGTCACATGGATAACACATGTTTTATTAAACCTTAACGTCACACCCACAATGTTTTAATAAAGAGGGGACAGTCCTAATAAAGAGTGCATTAAAAGCCCCTTGGATCTGAAAACGCCCACCATGGCACTGTGGGGCAGTGAGATCAGTGGATCAGCAAGAGAGTTCACTCTCATTTCAGTAGAGTGGAAGTGTAAGAGTCAGGAGAAGCACACCCTCGATATGAGCTTCAGAGGTCCAGCATCACATGATGTTAGCTTCTGCCTGTTGTCTTCGAGGGGCTGCAGCTGTTTCCTCATCTTCGACGGTCTATGCTGGAAAACACTTAGTGTAATTAGCAGCATAGTCGCACGTCTCCAAATGGCTAGCTGCTCTGACCGTCGGCGTCAAAAGGCTAATATGTACACCCACTAAAGACTTAGCAGTGTGACACAACTCACCTCAATAGCTTCACACTGCGTTTGCTCGGAGCCTCCGTCATTGTCGTTGTTCAGAAGGCGTTTGGCCGCTGTCTTTCTTCTCATCTTCCGTCCATGATCCGTCTTCCCCGCTGAAGAGCTGCTCTGTGCTTTATTATGCTCATCATGGCGCGGCTGGGCTAACAGCCTTCCTCACATGTGGCAGGAGCAGACAGTTCAGCCTAATGCTGCATACAGATCTGTAATGTACCAAACCCTGACAAGCAGTTATCTAGAACCTAAAGACTGCATTTAACCCCCTCAAGTTTTGGGTCCTACAGGGAGCAGCGTTGTGAGTGTGTTTATATCTGTGAAATTTATCAGTTACCTACATATACGTTATTATATCTAGGAAGTATATATATATATATATATATATATATATATATATATATACACACACAGTGGCATGCAAAAGTTTGGGCACCCCTCGTCAAAAAGTCTGTTACTGTGAATAGCTAAGTGGGTAGAGTGGAGTATGAACTGATCCCCAAAAGGCATAAAGTAATCTATTTGTTGACATTTAAAGTGTGCCTTTAATGCTATAACGTTGTAAGCTGTAAATGCTTTTGTCAAGTTCTGAAAACAGGTCCTGAACAGAACACCTTTCCAACTGTTTAGCTCAGGGTGGATCCTTGATGATGATGATTAAGGTTTAAGGTTTGTGTTGCCGCCAGTGGCACAGGAAACATTTCACTAGAGAGAATAATACATTGCATTTAACACCAACAAAATCAACATAACCATCACACCATCCGAAGAATAAAAAGATACAGATGAAAACGTCAGAATAGTGATCTTAAATACACTGTAAAATTTACAGTGAGCTACTTTGACAGGCACAAGCCGAAAATTATGCCATGGCCCTCACACTCCCCGACCTTAACGTCATCAAAAATATGTTGATGGACCTCAAAATACCAATGCATGCAAGACAACCCAAACATCTTATAGAAATAGAGGTCCTTTCATTGAAGGATGGGTGAAACACACACACACACACACAAAACTGGTGGCAAAAAGCATTTATATTATTTATATTATATTATATTATCTCCATAAAAAATATCATGAGTGTATGTACGTATATGTTTACTATATTCCTAAAAAATCCAAAATGCTGGCTTTGCATTCGGAACAACTCTCTCTGCCCCTCTGCTCTCTGACTGCATGAGCACAGATGCTGGAGAAAGGTTGAACAAAAGCTGACCCTGCTGAATCCCAGGTGACCAAGGGTGAAGTCTAAGTGTGTCCGGAAACACCTGAGGTTCTGGAAGTAGAGGCTGAGCAGAGATTGCTGGGGTAGGCTAGGGGGGATTAGTGGGGCCTCCGGGACTGACTAAAGGGGAGCTGGACACTCATTAACGGAATCCGGTGATCAGAGATGTTGGAGTCAAGGGCCAATAAAGTTCCAGGTTGCTTTGAGAAGTAATTCACTATACAGATGCTCACTTGCTGGAGTTTTGGCAGTCTGGAGGTATTCTGTCCCTTTCCATGCAAAGGGTTAATCCAGTTTTATTCATTTTACTAAATTCATTAATGAACACTAAGTGTAGTAGAAAAAGGCCCGAACTCCCGAAGGAAACGTATTAATAATGCATTAGCAGACACAGTTATAGAGGAACCACTTTTTTCAAAAATGACTCAAAGACAATCTATGTACAAAGGTGATGCTTCGCTTTCTCTAATGTTGAAGTTAGTCTGAAAAAGATTTATTAGACTTTTTTCTGTTGGTAAACGTAGTAGTGGGTCATTTTTAAACCCTAAGACAACACAAGAGTTAAATAATGTGACAGCAAATGGTTCTTTAAATAGACATTTTTGTAAGCAAGATATATTAGTGTGGAGAACCTTTAAAGCACCTGTACCTGATTTAAAGGTTCTACATCAATGAGTTTTTTTTCCCCCAGAATCGTACATCCGAGCCGGAAACATTTAAGAACATTAATGTCAAGGATAAATTGGAGTATCAGAGAATGGATCAAAGTGTGGAATGGGGTTTGTTGAAGGTAACATGTAGTTATTTCTCTTCAGGGTCACTTGGTAAAAAATCATTGTTTTTTAGGGGTATCTCTCGCTCTCGTTCTCTCTCTCTCTCTCTCTCTCTCTCTCTCACATCATCTCGGTCTTTCTTTCTCTTGCATTGCAATGTTGAGAGTAAACAAGTGGATAGGACCATAAAAGCTGAGGTCATGCTCTGGTACTGAGTGGGTTTTGATTGACCAGACGAGGTTGTCGAGGGGGAACTTTGACCCCTATCCCATCAGCCAGAGGGAGAGCATAAACCATTTAGGGGACAAAGAGGAGAGCCAGTCATCGAGGCGGAAAAAGACCAGGCGATGGAAGAACATACTAATCTCTTTTTACATCACTCTGTCTTTATCTATTAATTCATTATTATTTTATTATTATTATTATTGATGCATGTATTTCACCCTCATCCAACATCACAAGACATCAGCATTTTATGCATTTAGGCACAATGATTTGTGGCGATATGCACAGACACGCATAATTCAAAATGAGGCCAATTTCCCATGTTTCCATGTTTCATAATAAAATAAAGCTACGAAATAATACATTTGAGGCACTCTATAGAGGAATGTGTGTGTGTGTGTTCGTGTGAGATTCCCTTTCCTTCATAAACATCCATACCACACACACACAAGCACACACACTCTGCGGCTGACTGACAGCTTGAAGGCATACTCAGCAGTCTGTGACTCAGTTAGACTCCCTGCCACGCCAGTTTCTTCTTTCACTGCCAGCGCTTTATCCCCTCACTGACTTCATGAATATGCAGTGGCTGAAGACTACAATGCTTTTTCAAGATCCTTGGCATGGAAAGAGCAAGGATTGACACTTGGGCTGCAGACAATGCGGGCCATTCCGTGTCCAAGGCAGCACCGTGAATGTGATGCAATTGCATGCAGGCTGTGTGCACAGTCTAATAGGCAGCGTTATTAGTTAGTTAAACATGAGTTCATTTGAATTAATCATAAGTCGAGTTAATAGAATAAATCAGTGAATCACTGCAAAGTAGCAGCTAGCCGTTTCAGAGAATACCTCACATCCCCTGCACTCAGCAGTGGAAAAACAGAGAAGCTCATTTAGTGGCAGAATGATCCAGCTATGCTGTTTTAAAGTCAGTCTTAGGCATTGCAGTAAGATGCTAAAATGTGTCTCCAAACTGTCGGGACAGTACTGATCTCTTGCTGACTACACTGCACTGAATAACACTGTACATCTAAGCTACAGCTAAGTAATTTGGACAAATGACAAATGGAAGCTACTATGAAGTTATGTGTAAATTATGAACCTACGCTTAGAGTAAAGAATTTAAGAGCAGGCCCACATACAGGACCTTGCAGCTGAAGATAACACTGGAGATCAGCCACAGGCCCAAATATTGCTAGGCTATAATGTGTTAACCCAGACGTTTGCTAAAATGTTCTTTAGGCAGTCTATTTAAAAGGCTGTAATGCTTATGCACTGCAATAAGACCTTACAATGAGCCTCCCTACAGTATCTGCTGACTAAACTGTGCTGAATTACGTTCTATATCTATCTACACTCTATGAACAATATCAAAGTAGTGGGACATCTACACTATACACAGGAGATTTTATGACATCAAATTTTAAATCCAAAGTCATTCATATGATGTGGTCCCCTTTTGCGGGTTAAAAGCTCTGCAGTTATTGAGTCAGCAGAGCGTTTGAGACTTGTGCACTGTGCTCCACCCCACGCTGTAACTTTACTTGGTTTGCCACTTTGTTGCTGAGTTGCTGTGGTGTGGTTTCTAAATGCTTCCACTTTTCAATAATATCATTCACAGTTGATGGTGAAATTTCACCAACTGACTTGTTGCAATAGTATGTAAATGATGTAGTTGTTAGAGTGAAGAATTTAAGTTAACCTACAAATAGACCCTACATTTTCTTCAGGCAGTCTATTAAAAAGGCCAAAATATCTTCTACAAGAACAAGAACCCCCACCACCACCACCACCACCACCACACACACACACACACACACACACACACCAAAAAAAAGTTCTGCCCTTTCTTGTAAAATTGTACTGAATGAGCTAGTTCCCTAATCTAGCACTTCTCAGCTAAAGAGCCGCTATCCACTATCTTTATCTCTATTACATCCCATAACATGAATAGCGTATTCTAGCTGAGTTCCATGCCAGAGTTTAACTAAACATTTGTGTTGGTTTTATATATGGAAAAGAAAACTGTTGCTGATTAAAACCTCCTCCTTGGAATGTTAATTTCTTCAAAACCTCTACCAACCCTTACGATCTTTATCAGACACAGACGGTGGAACGTTCGAGAATGTTCCAGCGCAGTGCAATATGCAGTTCCTCACCCGGAGAACTGTTCTGCTCAGCATCAGCCATTTCAGCCTTTAAGGGATTACAGTGATGTCATTGGCAAGGTCTCACCCCTATTGGCAGTCATCCTGCTACAGGTCACCGTTAAGTCCGAGCGGCGTGGCTTTTTGCATGTGCGATAATTTAGATGCTGACTTTGATGATAATAGCACTAATAACGGTGTGACAGTGACGGATGGGTGCAGGCGGTTCGGAGGCCTGTGAAGTGACCCCAAGCCCAATCACGGCACTTCCAGGTTAAATGTGACCCCAGGCAGCTTGAAAAAGGGGTCCTGTGTGGAAGCTGCAGAGGTGCTGAATGCATGAAGAGGAATGAAGAGAGAGAATAGCGAGAGAATGGAGCCTGAAGCACAAAGAGATGCACAGAACACAGTCTTAGAAATAAAGATGAAAAAGGTTAAAAGAACCAATTCTGGCTCCCAAAAGCACCTTGGCTGGTTCTTTAAAACGTCAACATTAACTACTCAATCAAAGGGTTCTTAAAGGAGCCAACTGCATACTTAGTTATGTAGGTGCCAAGCTACATAAAAAAGTTTTTTTTTTTTTTTTGCAGAAACAACACCCTGCACATGAGATTCAGACTTTTGACATCTAATATTTTGGATTATCCCAACTAAATAAATGCAATGCAAGTATTTTCTCCCTTAATGTTCCTTTCAAAGCCCTCAGTAGGTGCAACAACCGTTGCATCCCAACTGTTGCATTGAACATACTGTCTACAGCCTTTGCCAAATCCCTGCAGTTTCACAGTACAACCCTCTGGCCACAGCCATGGCCTCTTGATCAAACCACGCACCTCCCTCGGCAGTGGTGGGAATGCTTGGCCAGGCCATGTGTTAGACATTAAACGCAATCAGCGAGTGCGTTTTTCGTGAGCACGCCAAGAGATTGAGAGGAAGGCAGATCCAGGTTGATGAATAGCAGAGCCCCTCTCAGAGCCTGTCTGCTTACAGGGAGCCTGGATAATCAAATCGTGCCTTGTTTTCTTTATTTACGCCACACGTCAGCGTGGTGGATTTATCGTCATTGTGCAACGACTCTTGATTAGCAGGAGGACGTGGGCAGCTAAGTGCAAAACGTCCACAGGCGCTTCTCATCCGTGAACAAGGTTTGTTGTGAGTTGTGATGAGCAGAAATGAGCAGAGCAGAAATGAGCAGTGCCCTGGGAAAATAAGACGCATGGCTGAAGTTGTTTGGCAAACCAAGAGGTGACAGGGACAAAGTGTCCTTTGGGGCCTAGATCTTGGTAAATTTTGCAGTCTCCAGTGATTAGCAATGAATTGCCTTCTAGTTAAGCTCACAAACAACTGACATCTGATTACCATGCAGCTGCTGAAATATCAACAAATGCCGGAAACATTAAAGACTGTGCTAGACTGAAAAATGAATGATAAACAATGAAATGACTAAAATAAGAAAATGGTTTGATTATACCATTTCCACACATAAAAACTGTTATGAACACCTTTGAAAAACTCTTATGTTATACTTATGGCTTTATTTCTGACTCACATAGCTCTGCCATAGCCTGCCAAAAGGCATTTGGTGCAATAAGAATAATCAGCATAGTGATCTTCCCTCTCCATCGACATTAAGAGTAAGTCATTCTAAGCCATTCCTGCACTTTTGCATTGATCCTCCCCTATCACCCTTAATCACCACTACAGCCTCCCGACTAGAAAGTGCCAAGTAACACGCTACCTGTCAGATCCATGGGGTAAAAATTAATGGAATCCTAAGGGTAAAGTTTGGACAGTGAGGAGTGTGAGTGGGCCGAGTATCGAGCCCTGGGGCACCCCTGCAAGTCATAACTCAGAGCTTAAGAGCGGCAGCCCGCCCAAGGAAGCACCATCTGCCAATTGATTTAGTGTCATCCCAGGTCTCACCTCCTCTGTATGATTATGTGCCTTATTAAGTGATTTGCTGAGCATGACAGATTTAGTTTATTAGCTACTTTCCATGGCTACTTTTTGCTCCTTGCTCTTGCTCTTGAGGACATTTGTTTGAATTGGCTCTTCCTTCTCCCCATGTCCTTCAGCTTGTTATTTATTGAACCTTGCCTGAGGGATGTCCATATTGTCCTTTGCCAAACCCAGATACTGACTGCTGTTACTGTAATATTAAAAAAAACTCTTAAACCCATAAATCCTCTTTAAGTCCACCATGTTTCATATGTTTCTAAAGAGTAACAGCAAAAAAGCTGGAAAGTAAATAGGTTACAGATGAAACACCACCCCACAATGAGGATGCGCCCTACTGAGAGAATATTGATTTACTTTCATCTTTGCGAGACAGAGGTTATGCATACACATACAGTACCAATATTACTTGTTCTAAAGTTTGTTTTATCTTGTGTGTGTGTGTCTGTGCATCTTATTTTTTTAAAACTGCTTGTTCAGTATAATCATAAGCGTTAGCCAAATGCAACAATTTCAGCAAGAGACTTTTCTCTACAAAGTTGGCACTGGGGTGTGGATTATTTTAATAATACGTTTCCGTCTTTGAATTACTAGAACTCTGTGGGGGAAAATCCCTTTGTCATCCGTGTTGGATAGATTCTTGGAAGAATAAGATGAGTGTATATAATAATATGATCTATGCCAAATGACTAAGATGGAAATGACAACACACCACACAACAATGCAGTTTCAAGGCATTTCAAGAATTTATGCACATAATATATATGTCATATCATATTTTATGGGTTGAACTTTTTTTTTTAAATGAATAATTAGTAAACAGTGTTTTTTTAATCACAGAATGCAATATATTTGGCAAGTCCTAATGTATGTTAATCTTTCATTAAAAGCAACTGAATCAAATTTCCAAGCTTTATACATTTTCAGACTCATCAAACATGTGCTTCTCTTAACAACTGTCTAAAGATCTGAAAAGAAAGGTATTTGATTCCAATATTTTAGCTTACTGCTTTTATAGTGTGGATTGTCATTAAGAAATGGCAGTACAGGGCAACTGTGGTGGTCTGAGAAGACCAATGATACTCTTGGAGTAAACTGCTTGTAAACTAGTTATACTAGTACTACCGACAAATCCAAACCTGCATATACCTGCAAAGAACCCACAGTTTAGCTGAGTCAAGAATGTGAGGCACCGTTCCACTCTGCAGTGTTGTTGCACAAACATAATCTTTGAGAGAGAGTCATGAGAAGGAAACCTTACCTGTGACCTCTCTCAACAAAACACAGGTATGCTTCAGAATATCTAGAGACACCAGAGGGGTTTTGGAAGCAAGTGCTGTGAACTGATGAAGTCAAAGTAGAACTCTCTGGTCACTATCAGCAAAAGTACATTTGAGGAAAAAGGCATGCATTTCATGAATAGAATACCTTGCCAACTGTGAAGCATTAGGATGGATCTCTTTTGGTTGTGTTGCTACCAGTGGCATTGGCAATACTCACATGTGGAGGAAAGATGGAACCATCTGTTAAAAGCCTGAATCTGTAAAGACAATGGCCTCTACAACAGGATACTGATTCAAAATATAGCTCAAAATCACCATTTACTACACAAACCCTCACAGCCCCCTTACTTAAACATCATACCCCTGACCAAATTTGTGAGTATCAAATCAAATGTATTTGAATAACACTTTTTTACAACTGGCTTTGTCACAAAACAGCTTTACAGGAAAAGAGGAAAGGAGATCAACAACACAAAATCTAAAACCCCTGGTGAGCAAGCCAAAAAAAAGCCAAAGGTGACAGTGGCGAGGAAGAAACCTTGGGACGTGCCAGGACTCACAAGGAGAATATTCCTCCGTTGGTCAGAACTACTTATAAATTATTAATAAAACTTACTGTATCACCGACAAGACTGTTCTTCTGCTAATTAACTAATATAACCATAGTGGAGGTGGTAAGAATAATGTAATGATGGTAATTATAATACTAGTAGCAGAGTAGACATTAACAAGCTGTGCATGCGAGACGGCCCAAGAACAGAGTTCTTCTGCAAAGAATAGTGGGGAAAAAATCCAACTACAAGAAATCTTGTGCAAAGTCCTGACTCTACAAGGTGGCCATATTTTTGCACAGGCCACATTTATTATTTTGATTTTTTAATGTTATGAAAGGTGGTTATAAAAGGCTGTGTTTACTACGTCTTGATTTTTTTAAACAAATTACAAAATTAGTCATTTTGACATAGGTGCTCAATAACAACTGTGCACATGTATCTAAAATGATGTGCAAACCCATTTTTGTCTGGGAATATTTCTATCCTCACAAATACAAACATATATACATATGTACACGCTATGCTACTGCATGAAATATGTGCATATGTTTTGATGGGAAAATATCATCTGTATAGTTTAGAGGTCAAAACTGTGAACCTCATGTCAGGGGTGTTGAGGAATACTTGACAATGTGGCATTATGTTCAGCTCACGTCTTGCTTCTGTGTATGTGTGTGTGAACCTCATCTTATCATCATTTAGGACTGCCAGCGGAGATTAGAATCAGTCCTGACATAGATATTTCCCCCATGCATTGCACTATAGAGGGTCATTCGGTGGCCTTTTCACTAAATGCTTACTCACCAGGAGCTGACTGCACAGGCCAACAACAGAGGCAGCCGGTGGCCCTGAATGGCCTTCTGCTGACTAGACTCCAGCAGCCAATGAATGGAGCTGTCACTGCTGTCAGTCTTACTTTCTGTGGCACAATCGCCCTATCACACCCACGCATGCCATCCTGTCTGCCTCAATTACAAGGCAAAAGGGACAGCTCCAGGCACAGGCCCCGCCCCCTGTGTGACACTGCTGGAACAACCAATCCTCTCATTCTCCACCCAAAGAGAGAGAGAAGAGAGAGAGAGAGAGAGAGAGAGAGAGAGAGAGAGAGAGAGAGAGAGAGAGAGAGATGTTATTTTATTTTAAGTTGTTATTCACATTCACATTTTCACAACTTGAATTTCATTTTCCTTCTGGTTTAATTAAGCACACACCAAATTTCTTCATTAATAAATTAGCATATATATTAAATATTGTTGGTAATGTAGCTAATTAAACAGTTGTAGTAGAAGGGGTTTATATTGAATAAGGTTTGCAGGTTTCATTTTTTCTTTTTCCCCCTCAAAACCTCCCAATATTGAGGTTCCGTTTTAAGGTTTAATGACGACAGTGCCACTGCTAGTCTATCTACAACATGGCTGTGTGGAGGTGAGCAGTACTGGAGAGTCTGAAAGTAGGCCCTGTGTAAAAGTCCACGAGCCTCTGCAGTGAACCGGGCTGCTATGATCTGTAAGCCAATACTCGAGCGCCCTCTGCTGGTTCAAACAGACGTATGGGACACGCAGGGTCTTCAGGCGGCACACTACCAGGGGCTCGTGTTAGACCACCAAGGACACAAAAGTGCATTTCAGAAAAAGCGCATTTCTTTGAATGCTGTTTTTATGAAATCCGCTACAGTCTATTACACAAATAACATGTGAGATGTGTCAACGTGAATTAGTTCATATTTTATTGATGTAATAACTACAGTTAAAACGGTAAGCTGACCATCAATGTCAAATATCCTCAAATTACTAATAAGAGGTCGTAATAATTAGTAAGACTGCTGGCGCTGGTTTTAATGTTTGTTATTATTGTTCAATACTATTTTCAAACTATTATTAGTAGCAGTTGCGAGAATTCCCTATATTATATTATAATAAATTACACTGTATACAACTATAAAAACAGCAATATCAATAATAACAACAAATGCAATAAGAAGAATAAGAATAATACTAGTAGTAGTGGTTTTAATGATAATATCAGGGCCGTCAGCTCTTTATTACCTTTAGTACTTCTTACTTTTCTAATTTATCCCCTATTTATTGTTTAGTGTCATTTTTCCTTTAGTTTAAGACTGTGTTCTGTGTTTTTTTGTTACTTGTCATACGTGTTTCTCTCACCAAGACAAATTCCTTGTATGTGCAACATACTTGGTGAAATAAAGAGATTCTGATTCTGATTCTGATTTCTGAATATTTAGAGATCCTAATATTTAGAGATCTAATCTGAAATCCTCTCTGCCGCCCGTATACTTTTTTGTGCATGAATTACAAATAGTTCATTTTCTTTTAAAATAAAAAACAAAACAAAATAATAATAATAATAATAATAATAATAATAATAATAATACAAATTAATAATTGAGTGTATTATTTTAGTGATATCGCAGCGTTTCTGCTTTGTGGATTTTCTGGAAGTTTTGCCAATAGCTCAGCCGACACTAACCACTACATAGTCGCGGGGCCGAATGAGGCCCAGTGGCATTAAGCGACTGTTTATTGGGCTTATATCAACCAGCGGCCTGTTTTGATGACATATTTAGGCTTTATTAATAACTATAATCCTACAGAACACATAAACTACGGCCAGTTTGGAGTTTAATAATTATTGGCTATTGCTTTAACGATACACGGGTTAACCGGGTTGAACGGGTTGATCCTATGTGTGTAGCCATATGTGCAGTATTGCCATCGTGAACTCGCGGGATCGCCTCAGCGCGAGCGAACGCCATTCCGCGCGCGGGAATCATTTATTTCTCCAAACGACTCCAGCAGCTTCACTTTCCGCTGATTGCTTTCCTGTGTGCGGAGCTGGATTCTGTGAAAGCTCTAACTCTGCAGCCCTGCTCACATATTTTCAGGGACCTGTCGCCATGTTTACCCTTCGCGAGAATAAATCGTCTCTCTCTCTCTCTCTCTCTCTCTCTCTCTTTTCCTTTCCTCCATCCCCTCCATCTCCTCCTCCTCTCCCTCTCCTCCACCTCCTTCACTCCGCCGAGCCCGCTGCCCCGCAGCCGAGCGAGAGTTTATTTGTTTAGGAGCACGGCATCATTTATTTCCCGCGCGCTCTGTTTGGGCAGATGGCGCAGTCTCGCGTGTTTATTTGAAGGGGGCCGCGTGGCACGCGAGGGTGCCCTGCCTGAGTGGAGTGAGAGAGCGGCCCTGGCATCCCGTTTGACGAAAAGCAGTAGAGAAAGTGTGAGGGGGAGAGAGAGAGAGAGAGAGAGAGAGAGAGAGCGCACGCGGCTGCGTCTGCTGGCTTCATGGATGGAGTCTTTTAATGAAACATCCAGTTCAGCCATAAAAACTTTAATTTAATGTGAGTTTAAACGGTGACAGCGCTGTATAATTTGCTGCGATATAAATATATATTATATAATGTAACATAGGCAAGTAATGACGCGAGGTAGGCCTGGTCTGGAAAGCCCACACAGGTTCTGGCCTGAGCTGCTCGGAGTTTAATTTATCTTTATTTGTTGAGGCAAATTGAACTTTGGAGCGTTTTAAGTCCCTGCCGTGTGATCCATTACAAACCAGTTGGAAATATGCTCGTAAAAACCAACAAATGCAACGACATGAAGGTTGCGGGATCAAGCTACGACGAAAACCTTCCTTCTACAGACCGGCTGTTGAGTGACATTTTTCCTCTTGATAGTTTTAAACAGTCCATTTTTTTACTCTACCCCAAAGTCCATCCTACATTTCTTACAAAGTTACAACCAAGCGCTCTCGCAAAGGTTTCTTTGTTTAAAAGGCCTTGTTGATTGACAGCACACATTATCTTGACCACGCCCTTATATTTTAACCACGCCCCACACTGCGAATGCGTCATTTGTGGAGAAACCAATGGCTAAGAAGCCAATCCATCAATGTCTCCTCCAAGACCAATCACGCCGGGGCTATTAAACGGCCTCGGACCAATCAGGTTCTTCGTATGCTCATCAGCCCCTTATATACCACGCGGGAACGCAGAACTGACTGAGAACATGAGGGAACAGTGCTGTTAAAGATGTAGCTAATGTTTGTTATGATTGTTGTTTTGGAATTAAAGCTGTTCCTTAAGTTATGAGTCTGATTCTGAAGAGCTGGAAAAGGCCTAAAGACAGATAATGCTCTGATTCTGGGGCTGTTTTACACCTAAGGCACACATGAATACCTACTGATTACTATTTGACTCAAACTCAAACTGACCGTTAAGACCAGCCTTCTGAAAGTTTCACAAACCCTTCATGCCCCTTTCACCTTCAGGACCGCACACTGTTAAAAGTATAAGATCCTCCAGGTTCTTCATTTTGAACTGTGGAGGGCCCTCTTGAGGTGCTTTGAGGAGCCTTCGTGAAAAAGTTTTTGTAGAAAGAAAAGGTTCCTTGAAGGTTCCTCAAGGTACTCTGAGAAGTTCCTCCACAGTTTCAAATGAAGGAACCCCTAAAAGGCCCCCAAGGAAGTTATATTTTTAACAGTGTATGGTTCTGAAGGGGAAAGGGACATGAAGGGTTTGTGAAACTTACCCCCCCCCCTCCCTCAACACACATGTGTCAGCACCATACAAAAAATGATAAATGAGGAAGAGTTCAAAGGGTTTTGCCATTCACCAGCTGACTATATGACATAATATGGCATCAGTACTATGTAGGCTTTCCATATGGAAGAGATATGCAGAGAAATATCCTACAGACACTAGAGTCAGCGATTTCCTTTGCTCTTTTGTCTATTTTGGAGAGACAATCACACTGAAGAAAGTCAGACTTTTGACTTTTCATGATTAAACTGTTCAAAACAAAACTGTGTTGACATTGTTCATTTTATTCAAGTGAAAGAAGCCACATTTGGATCAAGCACATAAACACATTGCTCAGTATAGATTGTAACAGTCACTGTAAGCCCAGATAAGTTCAGCTAACTTAAAAAACATTGAGGCAACTTATAAATAAATTAAGCCAAACATTCTGAAGCAATTTAACATTTAAATTGAGTTTTTAAATGTTTGGGTTAACGAAGCTCAAAATCGAAACTGAAGGTGATTAATCTTGCATTTTCAAATGAATGTTTCAGTCTTACATTTCCTCAATTGACTATTATTAATCTAGCAAAATCCTGTGATAATGCAAGAGCAAACCCAGCAGTTCTCAGCCATCTTATACTCACACTCAACAGTACAGAAAACGGTAATGTGCTCTTACAGCCTACAGCACAAGCCAGGCAGTCTGCCATTGTATAAAACATAAATGTACACACAAGAAAAGATCGCCAAAGGTGAAAGACCACACACTGATGGTGTGTGAGGGAGGAAAGACATACCCAGTATGCAAGCAAATGGTGTCAGGAGCCAGTGGGAAAGGTGTTAGTTTTACTCATCAAGGTTGTACGGCCATAAATACGGCACAGCTAAAAGCTCATTGGAACTCATTCATTTAATAAATTCACCTTCACTCAAAAATGCCAAAATTGATCTTATTCAAATTCATTGTTGTTTGATTGTTTACTTTATCAGCTTAAGGGATCTCTTTCTTTAGAATTTAAGCAATGTTAACTTAATCATTTTATTAGGAAATGCAATTAGGTTTTACATTTAAGTTAGGTCCTGCATTTGCCAATTTTGAAAGAATGCAGGTTTTTTTTTTACCTCAAACTCAAGTTAACTTTGAATCTTCACTTCCAACATAGAGCTAATATTTAACTATTTGTTTGATTACATTAATTAGCTTTTCACTTTTTTCAGTGTCCCGAGCTACTAATAGTGTCCAGACCACTCTTTGTCTTTTCTGAAGACTGTTCTCCCCATGCTTGCTTTACAACCTTGACACAGATTACAATTTGGACTCCTATCACTGTTCTCTAAAACTAAACCCAGAATTAGGTCAATATACAGACTGATGAGCGGAGTGCACAGTAAACCAACCAGAGTTAGACTGTGTTCAGTTTTACACTTCAAAAGTGTTGATATAGTTCTGACTGGCTAGAGTTCATTTAACACTCTTGTCAGTGTTAGAAACGTTACTGTTTTAGTGTTGACCTGGAGACTCTGGTAGTGTTAGAAGAGAAACTCTGAATAGTGTTATTTCAACACTCACCCAGTGTTAAGTCTTTCTTGCTGAAAGTTAAAGTAAACCTCTGTCAGTGTCAATTAACACACTTTTACAGTGTTTATATCATTTTTACTATAAATAGCTATTACCTAAGAATAGCTGCTTCCACGTTGAACTGTCTGTTTATTTAACCAAATCAGCTCCTGCCAGTACATACTATATGACTTTACTTGCTGGCTTATTAACATTCACTATCTTTGCAATAGGTGATGGTTTAACCCTGCAATAGTGCATGAGTGCACTTCCTGCTGTGAAAGTGGTAACTTGCTCCTACAACAATCAACACTCAGGCCAAGCAGTTACACTGACATAGAGACTACGTATGAACACCTATGACAACACAGTGAGGGTTAGAGTTAGTGAGAGGGGGAAAGACACAACATGCACAATGGTGGTGCCAGAAGCCAATGGCAAAGGTATGAGGAGTGTTGGCAGAGCCTAAATTACTCATTATTACTAGCATTGTTAAAAGAGCGTCTCTGAAATCAACACTACACATGTGTAGAGTGGGTAACACTGGAATCCAACACTGGTGAACATGGAGTGGAGTACATGTAATAGTTCTGAATAGAGTCACAACAACTAAATAAACAAACAACTTTAGCATAAGCTTAGTTATTAATAATTTGATGAGCTTAAACAACTTTAACAACTCAAACAAAAGCTTGAATGCTTTTCTGTCTGGTTAAATATGCAAGGATAACGAACCTAAAAGATCCTAAAATAGCACCGAAAAGAACCAACTTTTTTTGACTCTTATCAACAGTGGAACCCACTTTGATTAGGCCTTTTTTAATTTAGGACCTTTTAAAAAAAAGTCTTTATAGGAACCATTTACAACTGATTCTCCATCATTGAACAGAAGTCTTGAATCCTTTGGAATGTCATGGTTCTACATAGAACCCTTATCTTTACTACAGAACCTTTAAAAAAGTACTTTCAGTCATTGTCAGCAACAACTATGAGTGTAATAAATTGAAGTGTTTGGGGTTTAAAGAGTTAAAGTGCACTCCGTGAGCGCCGCTGTCTGTGGTGCTGAAGTTGCGTTTGATTGACAGCTGTCAGAGCTGAGCGCTGTCCGCGGTGCTGAATCACAATGGCCGAGCTAATGAAGCTTCGCACTGATTCCCCACTGATAAGCATGCGAGACCCAAACGCGTGTAAACAGTGAGTAGCACGGGCAAATATATGGCGAACATTTACAAAGCTAAGTTTGATGCATTGCCAACACTGTGACCTCATGACGGGCCTGTCTCTGCCTCGCTTCCACTCGTGGTTGAGGATGCTGCCTATGTTTTGCAGCTGTAGTGCAGTGAAGGTCTTCTTCAGCTGGGCTCCCTTTGAAGAGCCTCAAACAGCTGGAAATGACTCCGATGTCTTTTAACACCCTCGGCTCTTCTTTAATGGTCTTGGCGCACTTCCTGAGGATATGGGGACATATGTGTCACATGCCTGCACTGTCCGACCCGTCTGCGATAGATGCGTGGATCGCACGAAAGGAAATAGAGTCCAGCGTAGAGGCTGTGGGTTAGACAATGAGGACAGGGTATGTCAGGATGGTAGTTTATTTATGGCACTTCAACACACATGAAAATGACCTTAAGTGAAAGCAACTGGCTATTGTCAAGCTACTGCGGTGTCGCTGCTCAAATAAAGGTTATTATTGTATATTATTGTGTATAAAGTATATTATTGTGAATAATTAGTATATGTATTATAAGTCAAAGGTATCCAAATCTATACATTGGTCTATGCATACATATATTGGTCTATATATACATACATACAATCTATACATGGTTACGTGCTTTTAAGGCCGTCAATCTAGGTCTCCTACAGAGTTTGTGGTAAAATTCTATTTGGCCACTAGGTGGTGCTACTTGTATCCATCTTTTTACCTCATATTTCCAAATGACCATCTTTTATTAAGGGCCGCTTTTTACAGTATTTTGTACCCACAGAAATGATAGGAAGCTATAAATCAAACCTTTACTGCATGTAAACCGAAGAAAAAAAAATCATAATCCATTAACTCCGTTTTAAATTATATATTTAATGTATAATTAGATACATTAAATTGTAGCAGAACTGTATTTGTATGTGCATTCTAAGGTCCTGTTAAGTTCAATAAAAGTAACCAGGCTATTTAATAAAAAAAAGTAAATTATTAAAAAAAAAAAAAAAGTATTCATACAGATAATACTCGTCATGTGGTGTAAGATAATGGCTATTTTAGTAAGATTTTAGTCATTTTATTTAGGCTACTAAAATCTACGCAAAAAAAACGTACCATCACGTACCAAATGCATTAAATTATTACAGTGAATATCTCAGATCAGCATTGAACGGCAAAACCTGTATGTGCTCTTTCCTCTCCTTTATTCTGGACTGTGATGGATTAAATGGGATGCTCAGTAGTGCTACATCATCAGGCACGTTTGAACTAATTTGCTGAACTGAAATGTAGATGCAGCCATTGCAATGAGGATTCGTTGTGCATAAATAAATACATAAAAAATAAACATCACTATAACAAGGACGACTATTAAATTAATAATAATGAAAATGTTTTTTTTTTTCTGAGAGGACGAATTTGATCGATACTGATACCTGCTCCGTTAAAGTGTAGGAAACATGTGGTATCATCACTAAATGTATTATATTTACAGGAGATGAAGAAAGTCAGTGAGGTAGATATACAGTCTACACACACTGTAATGATGAATGAATACACTGTTATTTGCAATGAACCTAAATAATAACACACTTGATTTGTGTTATAAACTGATGTAACAGACCTAATTTAACATGACCCATGATTATAATACACGTGTTGAGTTTAGCAGTAATGACCTCTTTTA
This sequence comes from Salminus brasiliensis, assembly GCF_030463535.1. Classification (NCBI taxonomy): domain Eukaryota; kingdom Metazoa; phylum Chordata; class Actinopteri; order Characiformes; family Bryconidae; genus Salminus; species Salminus brasiliensis. The sequence continues at coordinate 28,168,696 of NC_132889.1, read as the reverse complement.
GATGCTGCAAAGAGGCTGAACGGTAAATATAACCATTAGCCATTGATAAATATAACATATAAAGCAAAGACATTAGTGCAGGAGCACGTGGCTGAAACCTACAAGTTTACTAATATTCTTTATTAGAATTGACTGAGATGACGGAAAGAAAGCCTCTAATTTATATAATAAAATATACTAAGCATAAATATATACACAGTAATGTTTAAGTTAATAAATCACACATTTACTGTAGTCTTATGGCACCAAATAATACTATTTTAGTGTCATTAATTGTTTATTAACTTCCTATTAAGGAGATCTGGAAGTTTGTAACACTATTGGTGTTCGCAAAAAGCTGCTGCTGCTCCTTAGCTCCTGTGGGTTGAACGGTAAAGGTCCTCCCACATGAAGCGAAGCCAGTCAAGTTTCACCAGAGCCGTTATTGGTCCAAAAACATGGGCGGAGACGCCCTGACATCACTCACCCTAATCTCCGGCGTCCAATAGCAGGTCAAGCCACGCCCTCTGCATATATTAATAATAATAAGATACGGAGACGTACAGAATATGTAGAATAAGCCAACGCGATTGGTCCGTTCCAACTGGCCTCCCACCAATAGGATTTGAGGTGTCAGTTGGGCAGAAATAAAGACGCCACAGAACAGATATCATACCAAAATAATATTTATTAACATCCAGTGACCACAATGTCTGTTACACATAAAAAAGGAACACGTGCAAACCTGGGAGCTAACGCCAAAACAAAATGTTACGGCAAATATATTGATAGAAACTACTTGTGTCGTAGGAAAACGCGACTGCTTTAACTATAGTAAGGCTACGGGTCACAGAAATGTTATTAGCATCAGTCTATTTTAACATTTTCATTAGAACTAGACTACATTAATAAATACGACCAATACGGCATCATGTAGTATGAATATATAGTTCTTAAATTTCTTCAGTAACGTGTATTACTCCACTAATGTCCATATCTTACTTTAAATTGCCTTTGGTCCAGATGTTATGGGATCTTGTCTGTAAACTAATGTCAAAATATATTTATTTTTATAAACAAATAATACAAAATCCAAACGGCATTAAAAGGAAATATAATTACGACAAATAAAATTGTGTTAGATGTTCAAATGGTAACTATCCAAACAGTCAGACGTTCAGACAGACATGAATGGGTTAAATTGGCATCAAGCTGGACTCCAGTAGGTCTCCCAGTTGGCCAGGTCCACTAAGTAACTTTTATTTACCCTCTTTGGTTTATGAGCATGACTTTCTTTGAGCTGAAGAAGTATCATTTTGACAGGGCCTGATATAGGCCTACATAACATAGTGTAACATATTGCCACTTGTTGAACTGCATCTACATCTTAAATAGGTTATAGTCTGTACACAGAGGCCTACAAAGTGTCATCTGTAGTGCATTTCAACTTTTCTAGCTCAATTTTAAAACAGCAAATAATACACCAAATAAGCCACCAGGCAAAAGTGGCCCTACACCTAAATACACAAGACAATAAATACATGGAGTTTGACACAACAGCCATGCAAATTTGACTACCAGTTTTTACAGCTGAATTAACTTGTCCGAGATCTAGGGCAGATTCAAGCAGGCATGTTGAAAATATTCAGTGCAAACCAGATCAGCTTCTACTGACCACAACTTTAAAATGCAAGCGACTCCTTGAATAATTGCCCTTAAGCTTAAAATGTGGAGGCTTATGCTTTAGTTTCTGAACAGTGTAATTGGCTTATCAAAGCATTCAAATTTGAATGGTTTTTTAAAAAAAGCATCTACAATTAATTAGCCTAGAGGGTTTCATAAAAACAAAGCTGCATAGCTACAATAGCTTTCCCATTCCCTTCAGATAATTTACAGGTCAAGTCCCATGGCAACAGGTATTATTTCAATATTGACCACTTGATTTGTTCTTTTGCAGACTGTAACACCTGGAAAACAACAAAAGTTAAGGGATAAAGAGTTAAAATCACCCATAAAATATATAAATATATATATAAAACATACTAGTAATTAGATGAAGATGGTTCAACAATGTGTTACAACATACACTATATGGACAAAAGTATTGGAACGCCTGTTCAAAAGAGTGCATCCTACTTTTGTTGGAGTAAGTTTCTCTACTTGCCAGGGAAGGGTTTCTACTAGATTTTGGAGCATTGCTGTTAGAATTTGATTGCATTCACCAACAAAGGTGTTAGCATGAGGGCAGAATGTTGGCTGAGTTATCACCCCACCTCATTAACAACACCCAGCTATTCCCAAAAGTATTGGATAGATCATCATCCATCATTCCAGAGAACACAGTTCCACTGCTCCACAGCTTAATACTTCTTCCAAAATTCTTCCCATTTCTTCTATGCCTGACATCAGGCATGGTGCCAATAGGTTCATGTTTATATGTTCCAGAGAGTCCTATTTATTTGGCAGAACTTCTATACAGGGATGAGACAAGCTGTGTGTGGGTGTGCATTTGCACATATGGATCAGCAATGGGTGCAATTTAAAGTAGCTGAATGCATTAATTGGAAGAGGTGTCCCCAAACATTTGAAAATATAGTATATATGGAAAACAATCACTAATAATAATAATAATAATAATAATAATGGTCCCAAATGACTTGAAAGAAAAAATAAATATGGTCCAAAATGACACTTATAAATATTTTGTTTTTCACTGACATCCATTGAAAGTTAGAAAGGTTATTTTTCCTCCTTGAAAATGCATGACAGTGATAATACATAAAGATATATAAGACTATATAAAGACTAAAAAACTTTAAATCACAGATCATGGTCAACTAAAAAGTATAGTACATAGTATATAGTGTAGTAATACATTTGCAAAGAGCCCAGTAAAAGTGCAATGTTTCAAACAGCAGGGGGCGCTTGGAGACCACCATTCAATAGAAGTTGGTTCCTTCAGCAACAGTGAACTGGATGATGTCAGATTACCTACAGTCTACAGTATTATTTAAAGCAGCCATGCTGATAATTAACTTCATCAGATCAACATGCAGATCAGTGTCACACTTTATCAGATCTTTATCAGATCAATATGCAGTAATATGAGGGCATGAGTCAGGCTGTGCATGTGTGTGAGTGTAAGCACACTTACATTAGTGGTGAGAGCCAGTTTCTCAGTGATATGCTATATGGGGTGAGGGTTACAAAGCAGTTAGTATGAAGCTCTCAGATCATACAGAAAATGCACAGCTAACATTCTTGGAAATGTTAGTGTTAGAGAGTTGTCATGCATCCAACCTGAGATGCATGAAATCGTAGCTTTTTGCTGGGAAGCATTCTTATTTAAGCAATACTTTAGCAATCTAGCAGGCTTTGCATACGCCGTTAGACCTACAGCAGTGCAGCATGAAGCAGCGTTGGATTTAGATTTTAGCTGGAGGAGCTGAAAATGGCTTTTGGTTAAAGATGATTAGTTGAAAAGCTACTGTGTCAAGCTCTACAGAGCACAGCCTTCTAAGCAAATGCAAATACTGTGATTGAAAAAACACGCTATCAATAGCCAGTCAAGTATGGAGTGTGGGGGATAGAGAGTGTATGAGTGGATTAGTCTTACCTGGGCCACACTCTGCTCTGATAGAGGGTTGTCATCAGCCTAAAAGAGAAGCTTAACTTTAGATAAATTAACTATAGCACAGTGTAACAAACATATGTACACTCAAATTCACGCGTTAAAACCTAGACGAACAACAAAACACACCAAGCACTACAATACTTCATACTGTGAATAACAGCTGAAGGCTGAAGGCTAGACGACTGGGTCAGAACATCTCCAAAACATCAGATTAATGATTAGTAATAAGAGCTTGAGAGAACAACAAGCACATTTTATTTTAATAATTTTTGGCTTAGGAGCTGCTCCAAAAAATATAACTCCAATTCAAACGCTTTAATAAAATTTCAAAAGAAAATGTTTGACCCCATTTTTACAACAAAATGATGAAATACAAAAAAAGTTGTTACATCTGAATTGTAATATTTTAATATTTACAGAAGAAGTCATGTGACTTATTCATCACAATAATAAAACAACAGTTGCTCAATTAAGTTACCTGATTTAATTATTTTAAACACTATTCAAAACTGGGTCTGGGCTCATATGGGTTAGAATCAGGTGCATTATATCAGCTGCAAATGATTCGAACATTGTTAAGAGAGGGTTTTGAAGGTTCCCATCTTATTTACACCTCAGACTCAGGCTTAGTTTACCCTTGACAGTTAAAATGAGTGGTATCACTACGGTGAGATCCACTGAGCCCTCTGAGGCTTTCAGAAAAAAGGATGTAGATGTAAATGTCTGGGAAGAGATTTTCCATATGTTATAAGTTTTTATGGGGTGTCCTAATACTTTCAGATGACTGTACAATACCATAGCAAGCTAAAGTGTCTCTTAATTTTGAGTGGTTAAAGGTTAAAAGTTATGTAGGATTTTAGCGTGTGTTAATTGGCCCAGTCAAAAAGCTTTGCGTTTTAAACGCTCAACAAGAATGTCTCCAAAAAGGTTGCCTACATGAAGTTAGCTTCAGTGACTTGCTGCACAGTGTTGTTCCAGCTTCAAAGAGTAAGCACACTTCTCCACACCATGCAGTTACCTGACCATATCCTCTCTCTCCCTCCTCCTCCTTCTCCCTCTCCTCCTCCCCCCCCCCTCTCTCTCAGTGTGAGTAGGAGGAGGAGAGGAGGAGGGTCTCTGTGAGTTATAAAAGCTGGCTCTTCTGGCCCTGGCCCTCCGTGTTACCAGTGATGTAATCGAACAGGACAAAGCCAAAGGCCTGCTCCGACACACACTGACAGGGTAGAGGAGTGAATATTTAGCTGTGTGAGAATGTGTGTGTGTGTGTCTAAAAATGCTATGATAACTTGAAAGCTCTGTAAATTCAGAATGCATGCAGCACAGTCATGCTGAAGCCATTTTCATCCCCCGTTAACATTTCCTCCAACAGAAGTCAAACTAACCCCTGGACCGTCTACTCCATGTTCATATGCTGAAGATTTGAACAAGATTCCCCAAATAGAACCAGACAAAATGACTAGCTAGCCTGAACTCAGCAGGAACTGTCCACTTCTATCATACCAGCAGCAGCCAAATCCACTCAGACCGGTAAAGTTTTCCACACTGTGTTTGTGCTCTTACCTTGTAGTTGACCTTCTCCACTACCTGCTGAGGATCACTCTCCAGGATCACCCTGCCAAGCAATCAAACAGCATTGTCAAGCCACATATGCGTCAGGGAAGGTGATCATTGTCCCTTTTTTAAGCTATATGTATCCATATACTTATGCGCTCACCCTCCATCAACAATCTCATCCACCACCAGAAAGACTCCATCCATATTATCCAGCAGACACCGTCTCTCCACATTTTTCCTGAAACAGGATGAAAGCATGTTCTATTTTTTTCATGTTCAGTTGAAAGGTTGAAGTTACAGTTTTAAGCAATACGAGACGTGATTTCATACATTATTTCATATGAAGTCCATAGGTTTCAAATAAATGTGGTTTGATCCCTGCTCAAGCATGAATTAGAAACACTTGCAGATCTCAAAGATGTCAACCATCTTTTTTTTGCTGCTGTAAAAACTGACTTTCCCCGTGGGATAAATAAAGTGATCTATCTATCTATCTATCTATGAAACAAAAAACCTTCCCGTCTCAGAAGTCATTCAACTGTTAATGGTTTATGTAAATCTTTTTATTAATATATGTATTTTGTTCCATTTGAACTATATATATATATATATATATATATATATATATATATATATATATATATATATATATATATATATATATATATATATGAGATGAATTCTAGTTTTACTAGTCTGTAGTTAATGTGAACTGCATGTTTAATGTGAACACACCTCAAGATCTGATTGAGGGATTCAAACAGACAGTTCAGCACCGCCATCAACATGAGCTGTGAAAAAGAGAGACATGTCAGACTTGATCTCTTGTTCAGTTTTTATTTTTTATACATTACATAGCAAAACCTAACTGCACTACAAGTTTGGCATATTGTCAGTTATGGTATATTTTAAAAAGCTGCAGGGATCTGTTGTTTCAATGAAACAGGGTGGCCTTATGTGCCTATGTGGTGCCTTATGTTTGGGAAGTGCAAAACTTCTTTCCAAAACACCTTTCCCATTGGGTCCTGGTACCATTTATTTGCATTCTGGGCGTATTTTCTCTCCTTCACTCTCCATCGTTGTTTAATCATTTCGCCCAGACTACCTTCTTCATATGCTGACTTGTAATCTCTATAGTACTGGCTCAATGCTACAGCATCCACTCATGACTCAAGGCAACCATGTGCTTCTATTTGCCAATCAATCCCTTGACTGAGCTCATTAATACATCATTAAAGAAGATACGTTTCTCCCAGTTTTCTCAATTCGGCCACTGCCATGTCCTAGCTAGACCTTCCTCTCAAATGTTGTTATCAAGCTATGACAATAAGGCTAGAACATGATTCCTCTAATAAATGTGAAGCAAAACACACCCAGATAAAACCAATAAACAAGAAATAAGAAATTGTTGTCATGTGGGAGAAAATCTGTAAAATTTGTACCTGGATTAGGTATTGAGGGTTGGGCATTGCTGCATAAATACCAGATGGTGTTTAATGTGTATACAATTTGTTATAATTACTGATTAGCCTGCTAGAAGACTCAGCTTGACCTAGAACAGTGTTTACCTTCCTTTATTTCACATAGGTAGCCTTGGGCCATGACCACCCATCTAGATAAACACTTGATTCAAGATACATGATAATGTGTGGAGCGAAGCACATATGGTAAACTCACTTTGCTTACTGAGTGACTCACTTTCTACAAAACTACCCACCTCATTCTCCTGTGCGCTGCCCACTACGTAGAAGAACAAGTCTATGCTGCTCTTGTAGACTATGGTCATGCCCTCCAGGAAGGTTATTTCATCTGAAAGAGTGTATGCAGGGAAGAGGCTGTGGGTGCTACTGAATAACATTTTATAATTCCTAAGGACAACTTAAGACTTAGACAGACACACACAAATACACACACACACACTAGGCCTGGGGTCTAGCACACAAAAGAATGGTTTTAAACCTGATCAGTAAGAACCCCAAGACACAATGTAGGGCAGTCAATATTCAATTTCAGTTCTTGTAGGGGGGAAAGGAGTGGTATATATATATATGTATATGTGAGTGTGTCATGCATCATAGCTAAGATATAACCTAAAAAAGGGTGGGAATGTGAGGGTGGGTTAGCAGTATTAATATCCCACAGTATCACCCCATGGGGCAGAGGGGAACTTTCTTTTGTATGAGCACTGTCTGTTTCATTCACACCACAGACAGAAACAGCTGGGAGTAGATGAACTAGTTCCTTGCCCTCTTGTTAAATTGTAACCTGAGATACAAGTGTGAAAGGGACAGCCTACAGTTTCTAATGACAAAGAGGCTGTCACAGGCAGCAGCTATTCACTTGGTAAACCACACTCAGGAAAACCATAATATCTGCACTCTTAAAACATAAGGGTGCCAAAAAGGATACTTTGGAGTGCTGCCATAAAAGCGCTTTCTGTTCCCTAAAGAATATCTTACTGGTTGATCCTTAAAAGTCCTCTCAGCATAATGTAAAGCTTCTGTATTAATAAATGATTCTCTAAAGCAAAACTCTCAACCAGTGTACAGTGGCACGCAAAGGTTTGGTCAAAATGTCTGTTACTTTAAATAGCACCTGGTTTCCCCAAAAGTTAAAGATGACACATTTCTTTAATATTGTAGCCAAGGTTACTTTATTACATCTCTTACAGTTTCATAAGAATGGAAAAAAAGACCAAAAGCACAAGTTTGGGCACCCTGCATGGTCAGTATTTAGTAATACATTATTTGGCAAAACACTTCCACAGTCAGCAAAGAGTGTTTCAGTTCTTGGTTGAGGGATTTTTACCAATCCATCCTTGTAAAGAGCTCCTTCAGTTTAGTGAGATTATATGATTCTTTGGTCTTATATGCCCTGCTCTTTTAGGGTCTATTCACGATGACGTTTAGATCGGAGGACTGTGAAAGCCAAAGCCAAACCTTCAGCTTGCGTCTTTTGTGGTAGTACACTGCATATTTTCGGAATTATCCTGCTGTAGAAGCCTTTCTCTTTTCATCTTCAGCTTTTCAACAAAGGGTGTTGTGATTGATTTCAAAATCTGCAGATATTTATTTAAAATCCATTCTTTCCTCTACTAATAAAATGTTTGATGCAGCAAAACAAACTTCATCAGTCCACAGGACTTGTCCCCAAAATGCAGCATGAATGTTTAGATGTTCCTTTTGAAAACGTCTGATGCTGAATTTTGTAGTGAGGATACAGGAAAGGTTTTCTTTAGAAACCTCTTTCAAGGAGGTCATATTTGCACAGGTTTCGCTGATCAGTAGAATAGTGCACCACCACTCTAGAGTCTGCTAAATCTTCCTGAAGGACTCAAATAAGTATTTCTGATTCATTTTCCAAGCAATCCTTTAAGCAGTTCTTTCTGAACTTTTTCTGACCTCAACTGAACCCTTACCATTCCTGTTAACTTAATTTCTTAACTAAACTACAAAGTGAGGAAACCACTACCTGAAATCAGTGTGCACTCTTCTTGTGTTCAAGACTTTTCCTGCCTTGTGGACATCAGTAATGTTAAAGCTCATTGCTGCTGATTGTTGGGACAATGTTTGAGGTGTCAAAGATTTTTAAAGCATTGAAATTACTTCACCTCACCTTTACTACCGAGACCATGGTAAAAGTTATCAGAGAGATCAAATCTCATGGAGGGCCCAAACTTTTGCATGGGTCTTCATTTTTCCACACTTTCCACACAATTGTATTAAAAAAAAACATGTTAATTTTGCTAAAAATCTTGAATAGAATGTTTAATGCTGAACAGTTTTTGGAAAACTATTCACAGTAACAGAAATGCTGACCAGGGTTCCTAAACTTTTTCATGCCTCTGTATATAGTACATAGTTATGCTATTGTCCATTTCCTATTATTTCTCACTACAGTGCAATATGCATGTTCCCATGCATATTATAAGATATAAGATATAAAGATAACATTAAGGCTTTCACTAAAATGATCATGATTTTTTTTTCTATTAGAGCTACTATAGAGCCAAATTGTTTGATTATTGATTTGGTTTTGGTCATTTCTTTTATTAGTCTTTTTTTTAACCTGAAGATCCCACTGTGAATGTGAATAAAAACACGAAACACACTAGTATTCTTCCAGACATTTCAATTAGCCATAATGGTATGATTAAGAATATTCCCACCTTAATAAGCCAAACTGACAGTAAATTAAGCACCATGATCCAAATAAAGCAAACAGGACACATTTGGCATAGCTTTTGGTACAGATGTTGCAGCACCAGTGCACTTACCTGGCTCGTATAATTTATATTATGTTATTGTGTTCGTGTTGTGTAAAACCCATTCATTGTAAAATGGACCTAACAGGATCTGAAAGGTTCTAAATAGTGAAGTCCTTCTGCTTACGCTATAAAATATGGTCGTCAGTTCAACCTAAAAAAAACATCAACTTTATATCTAACAAGCATTTGAACTTAACTCAAATAAATACTTTAAGTCTAGTTTAGATCAAAATCAATATTTTACAGCAGTTTAACTTAAGTGCTACTTTAACAGTGTCTAACAGTATAACCTAAACAAACATTATACTCGCTGCATATTTCTGTTTTGGTACGGTATGCTCCTGTATAAAACTGAGGGTCAATATTATCATATCTATACACACACACACACACATACACACATGCACACATAAACAAATGTGTTGGCAAACAGAAACCTGAATAACCTACTATCAGCTTTATGTGTCTTGTTGAAGACATTCTTCTCAAAATTCTTCTGCTCCTTCATAGAGGGGTACAGCTCTGGATCATAGTACTGAAAGTACAGAATGATATTATATACACGTTATAAAATATATAGAGAACATCACAAATCACAATTAAAACACCCCATATACTTAGCATTAACTGTGAAAAACAGAACAACAAATGACCTCCATTTGAGAACAGTGAGAAAAATTTGACAAATACCTTTGAAAGCAGTCTGTTTCCATCATTATCCAAGATGAAGATTGCCTTCACTGTGTACAAAGAAGGTTGCTGTCAACAGAAGAAAAAAAAATTATAAAAGTTATAAGTTGCATTATCATCATTTGTCTCATATTATAACTCCAGCATAGTATAATTTAATAGATGGTGTTATGTTTACATTTTATTATATATACAGTCGCAACATATATATATTGCAATATATATTGCAACAGTACGTCTAACATGTGTAATACAATTTCCAGCTGAGAACGCCCATGATACATAAACACACATCATCAAAAAAATATGGTCATGACTAATCCAAAAATCAGACAGGGGTGGAGGGGTGGCCCAGGTTCCGAAGACAAAGTCGGTCCGGACCAAAGTTCTGTTATGCACTGACTGCCACTGATCCAGAGTCTGAGTGTACCACAGAACTTGGGCCAGGAGAACAGAGCTTTGGGGCAAGGGTGTTGAATAAATCATAAAAGGAGGGGTCAGTAAATCTCAGCACCTTCTTGTTGTCTATCGGGTCTAGAAGAGGCTCCATCTATCCATCGGTGAGCTGCCAGACATTCCTAAATGCCTTTGACTACATAGGCTACAGCTGAGCAAACCATATGGGACCATGTTTGCTTTACTTGCACTATTATATTATCATTTCAGCCTTTTTTTTTTATGTTAAAAAGTGTTGATTTTCCAAAAAAAGAAGGGAAAGTAATGACTCGTTTCGCAGCAGTCCATTAATAAGGCAGTGTCTGGACATGGGAGTGGAAAAAAACGTAAATAGTGGTGTGTGTGTGTGTGAGAAAGAGAGAGAGAGAGAGAGAGAGAGAGAGAGAGAGAGAGAGAGAGACAGGGAGTCTACGTGTGTGCGTGCGTGCGCGCGCGCATGTGTGCATAAGTGTTTGCATAGATAAGCATTTATATTTACATATAGTGCAACAGGATCATACACACTACCTATAATAGACTCATCCTGAGAAAAATGCAGACCTGATGAAAATCCACCTGTGGAAGCGATCAGCGCAAACAGCGCAGACTCCCTCCAGTGAATGCGGACTCACCGCTACGTATCGAGGACGTGGCATCCACGTCCCACTTGGCTGGGCGCAGACAGCGCAACTTTTACCTCAGCCTGCTGGTGTGTATAACTTAACGCAACTAGCACAAAACAACTACCACGGATCTCCTCAGCCATGTCAGCGCTGGGTGCATCTTCACGGACACTGAAGGTGTTATATTACTCGTGCAAAACCTGTACAGGATTCCTCTTTTGCCATATTCGGATAAGTAACATCTGTTACATTTGCCCTCCAGTCCACACAGTATTGTGTCGCGAAGAAAAGAAGAAAAAGTCAAACATACGTGGCCAATATCTCAACGTCCTACACTTATTTCTATTAGAGAAATGATAGCTAGCATTTTCCCTGCAACTACGGACCCATAATAATAGTCCCATATGTAGGCTATAGCAGCTTAAAATAGTGGTCCAAGTTAGCACGCTAGCTTTCCAGTCCTGACAACAACGCAACGCTGCTCGAAAACATTACCTTTCAAAGGTCGCTCTGCAAAGGCGAGTAAAATCAACCGCACACACGCGAAGCTGGACTCAGATATCTTTTTAAAAGTGACTGGAAATGAAATCTCAGACCTACCAGAGCCCCGGACTCCATCGCGGTGTTCAGTGTTGACGTGGACAGCTTTGAGCTGTCAGTCCTGCTGCTCTTCTAAAAGCCTGTGAGTCATGAAGGGGCGGGGCGACGCCAGCCAATCGGAGGCCGGCGAAACTGCTGTCCGTCGGCAGCCATGTTGGCTCTGCGCTACGGTTAGCTGCTGTTGCCATGGCGCTCCTGAATAGAAACACAATGGAGGAAGTTGCGCCTAATGCTGCCTTCGAAGACCCGGTCGGTGATGTGAACACACACAAACGCCACCATTCGCTGTTCAGGCAAGCATGAACGCTGCGGGCTGAAATCTGAGTTTTAATAGAGGTATGAGCGCCGTGTTATGTAAATGTCAATACGTCTAACCGGACAAAACACTAACGTCCACCATCTGGTGTTCAATATTTCGTCCATCCTTTCTTTTGCAAAAATAAACAAAAAGGGTTTTCTCCATGAAAAAGCCCATTTAGTTTCAACCTCGCGTTATTACAAATGTCAAGGAGGAAAAAAAAAGTGAAGCAAGAAAAAAAAGTGTGGAAATATATAACTACAAACTATATATACAAATCACTAGTTTAGAGTTAGACTTTTAGCACAGTTTTAGCACAACCTACTGAAATTCAACAGGTATCCCACTATACACACCTTTAAGATATACAGGTGAAGAAAACATGACGCAAAACAACACGTCCGAAGACCATCGGCCTTTCCGATGGGTGGCGCTGTGTAAGCTGAGCAAGCAACAACAAGACTTCTTAGTCCGGAGGCCAGGCCTTCATTAAGAGACCCTGGAAAAGTTATCTGAGAGCTCAAATCTCTTGGGGTGCCCAAACATTTACATAGTGCTCCTTGCCTTTTTCACTACAGTTGTACAAAACAAAATTTATACGCTTGCCTGAAAAGTTGTAAAGAATGCTTTATTAACTTGATGTCTACTGATGCTCAGTTAATCTTAACTGATTTACAGTTACAAACGATATATACATTTACATTTATATACAGTTATGTACATCCTCAACCTAACACAGCTGCCACTTTAACAGGCACATTCTAAAGCAGCTGGCACACTATCTGGCATATCTTAGAGCCAGCACATCCTAAAGCAGCCAGCATACAATCTAGCACATCTTAAAGCAGCCAGCACACCAACCAACACATCTTAAAGCTGCCAGCGCAACTTCTGGCACATCTTAAAGCAGCAAGCACATAATCTAGCACATCTTAGTCAGCACACCAACGGACACATCTTAAAGCAGCTGGCACAGCAACTGACACATCCTAAAGCAGCCAGCACACCAACTGACACATCTTAAAGCAGCTGGCACACCAACAGACACATCTTAAAGCAGCTGGCACAGCAACTGACACATCTTAAAGCAGCCAGCACACCAACTGACACATCTTAAAGCAGCTGGCACAGCAACTGACACATCCTAAAGCAGCTGGCACACCAACTGACACATCCTAAAGCAGTTGGCACAGCAACTGACACATCCTAAAGCAGCTGGCACACCAACTGACACATCTTAAAGCAGCTGCCACAGCAGCTGACACATCCTAAAGCAGCCAGCACACCAACTGACACATCCTAAAGCAGCCAGCACACCAACTGACACATCTTAAAGCAGCTGGCACACCAACTGACACATCTTAAAGCAGCTGGCACACCAACTGACACATCCTAAAGCAGTTGGCACAGCAACTGACACATCCTAAAGCAGCTGGCACACCAACTGACACATCTTAAAGCAGCTGCCACAGCAGCTGACACATCCTAAAGCAGCCAGCACACCAACTGACACATCCTAAAGCAGCCAGCACACCAACTGACACATCCTAAAGCAGCCAGCACACCAACTGACACATCTTAAAGCAGCTGGCACATCAACTGACACATCTTAAAGCAGCTGGCACAGCAACTGACACATCCTAAAGCAGCCAGCACACCAACAGACACATCCTAAAGCAGCTGGCACACCAACTGACACATCTTAGAGCAAGCACATCTTAAAGCAGCCGACACATCAACTGACACATCTTAAATCAGCTGGCACACTATCTGGCACATCTTAGAGCAAGCGGCACATTTCTCACAGCAGCTGGCACCCTAACCAGCACATCTTAAAGCAGCCAGTATACCATTTAGCACGTCCTTTAGCAGCAGGCATGCCCTAACGCAGCCTACACACCAATTGACACATCTTAAAGCAGTTGGCACACCATCCAGCACATCCTAACACAGCCGGCACACCAACCGGCACATTCTAAAGCAGCCAGCGCACCATCTAGCACATCTTAAAGCAGTTGGCACACAAACTGGCACACCAACTAACACATCCTAAAGCAGTCGCCACACCAACCGGCACATCCTAAAGCTGCCAGTACACTATCTAGCACAAAGGAAAGCAATTGGCACGTCAGCCGACACACCCTAAAGCTGCTGGCACACCCTCTGGCACATCCTTAAGCAGCCTGTACCAACCGGCACATCTTAAAGCAGCTGGGACGTTAACCAACAAATTCTAAAGCAGCCAACACACCAACCAGCACAACTTACAAAATCATTCACACCAACTGGAGCATCCTAAAGCAGCTGATACACTAAACAACACACCTTAAAGAAGCAGCTGTCACATCAACCGACACAGCTTACAGCAAGCTTCACATTATGTCTATCTTGGGGCAGAGCTCCAGGCTATTGATTACAGGGTTGTGGGTTTGATACCCGGGCTTGGCAAGCTGTCACTGTTGGGCCCTTGAACAAGGCCCTTCACCCTCTCTGCTCCCAGGCGCTGGAGTTGTTGCCCTTGTGTGTGTGTTCACTACCACAGATGGGTCATTTCGCTGTACATAGTACAGTGACAGATACTTGCACCATTGAGCTCCAGCATTATCTGCGCTTGATCCCTTAATAAGTAATTCTGGGTTCGGATTGCTGAAAAGGGTTGGGGGTCAGCGAGAGTGTGTGTGTTTGTTGTTTTGCATGAAGATCTTCACACACACACACCCACACATACATTTATTAATGTTTTTCTCTGACTCAACTGTTATATTTATACACACTGAACAGAACATGAGATGTAAATTTAACCCAGTCCAGATATATCATGCTCTGAGGATTTATATTAAAGTTAATTAACGTTGCTGTCACAAACTCTTATCTTTAAAATGGCAACTTAAGAGGAGAAGGAAAAAAAACATCTTAACCTTTAATGGAAGTTAGTGTTTAAAGATTTGAAGAAGTAATTTTTTAGCATTTATATTGGTCCATTCATCACGAAATTTGTCAAAACGTGAAAAAAACTGAAATTACGCACGGAGCTCATTTGCACATAAACCAAAGTAAAAAAACCAAACAAAACCGCACAGGCAGCTATAGCATGCAGCTTTTAGCAACTCCCTCGTGCTAAATAATAAAAAAGCCACCCATTTTTAGTGCATCTTTGTCTCAAGGGTCAATAAACAGTAAAGAGTAGGTAACTGTGTGACCTGTGGGAGTGTGTTTCTTTTCAGATGTAAGGCGACGTTATGAGTGAACTTTAAAATTTATATCCGTTAAAACTGACAGCAGTGTTGGTTGTTCTCATGTATGCCAAAAGGGTTCCACTTTACCCTGAACAGTCGAGTTTTCTGATTTTAGTGTGCATTTAGTGTATTTTTACGCGTCTGGTGCGCTTTTACGCAATTCATGCGCTTTTACGCTACAAACAAACACCAACCGGCACATCCTAAAGCAGCCGGCACACCAACCAGCACATCCTAAAGCAGCCGGCACACCAACCAGCACATCCTAAAGCCGCCGGTACCAAACCATCACATTGTACAGCAGCCAGAACACCAACTGACACATCCTTAAACAGACAGCACCCATCTGTCACATTATACAGCCCACCAAGCAGCACATTCTAAAGCAGCCGGCACACCAACCGGTACATCTGAAATGGACCACCACACAGTGTTTCAGGTTTGTTTTATCGTTCCTATCATCAACAGCTGTTTTCCTTGGCCGACTTGTTCGATGTCTGATTGTTGGTACACCAGTAGCCTCTTTCTACTTCATTCCAAATTGTTGTATTGGCTCTGTCAGGCCCGGATTATCCAATGGTTTTTATGTGCACATATCCAAGGGTCCAGGCCACTAGGGGAGCCATGCTGGCCACTTGATACAATGAGAAAACTTGCCTTTTTAGGTTACATGATCAACTGGAAAACAAACGTAAGTTAATTTGACAGTGAATAAAGCAAAATGATTGGTAAAACAGGGTGGTCAGTGGGTCTAAGATAATTAAGGCGTTGGGTAAAGGTGCTTGTTGACAGAAGGTGTTTGTTAAAAGAAAGAGTAAAATAAGTGGGAACAGTAACAAAAAAAGTAAATAAGGACAAGGAGGAGATGATGTATAATTAAACACTACACTATCAATAAATTTTCTTTTCACACAGCGAAGATACCACACACAATGTAACGCAAGGCAGCTAGCATCAGTTAGTGGCAGCTCTTGCAGCCTGCAACCTGAGTGTAACATCTCCAGCAGCTCACAGTCCGCATGGTTTGTTTCTGTATCTGATCTTATTGAGTGAGGGGCCATTGCAAGCGTGCTCACTGTGGCTGGTGGCTGTTGAATCGAGCTTGTCAGAAGCGTAGACTTTGTTGATGATATGACTGAATTTGCTAAAAAGAAAAAATATGATAAGTCTAAAGATAATCTGTTTCACGTTCTATCTAAATAACTGGTGCATATTACAGTAGCCCACCCTGCTAAAATAGCCACACTGGGGCCCACTACACGTTTGTGCCTAGGGGCCTATAATCTGATGATCCGGGCCAGGGCTCTGATCAACTCCCTTCGCCCCCTCCTTGCCTCCCCCCCCCCCCTTTTTTTTTTTCCTCAGCTTCAGATACAATTATATCACACAGAACTGAAAATAACCAACAGACTCAACGACTGCTGCAGCAGAGCCGGCCGGCACCCGCCTCGCAGGGACTCCACCTCTGCTGATGCTGGATCAGTTAGGCTGAGCCACTCCCACTGAAACAGCCAGAGTACACAGGACGGGAAACCAGCATTGGGAAGCAGCTCCACCTAAACGCTCCTAAAAACAGTCGCAGGTTGCTATTGGTGTACGTGGCTGTCAATCAGGCGTGGCTCCACAAGGCAGTCTAAACGCTATTTGCTCTTGGCTGAGGAAAGCAGAGCGACATGTCTGAGTGAATGAAAACCGAAACTGCCATCGCGTCACGTTGGGAGGGGATGAAGAGGACTGCCGGGTAGAGCCTGAACACATAAATGCACACCCACTACTGTGCGCAACACCCAAATCAGACCGCTCACTGCATGTAGAGGAATAAACTTCAGCTGAGACTCGCCCAGAGACACGGTAAGGAAGACTTCTCTCTCATTCCCAGAGGAAAGTGGATCAAAATAACAGTGACTGGGATCCCGATAACGTTAACGAAGCTCATGTTAGGCGCAGGGTGAACTGAAGGCTGAACGGTTTTGCTGGTTTTACGCAGCAAAAGTTAAAAAGACATACAGGCTCATTTAAGCATTTCTCAGTATGTTGGTCTGCACTGTAATATTGTACAATCGAGCGATGTCGCCCATGTCAATTTTAAGCGAATACCAGAATGGTTGTGGGAAAACTGACAACGTGATAAAACGGATTCGTTAAGATCGTTTAGTCCTCCAGAGGTTAATGTCAGTGCAGTAGCCCATAGCGCAGGAACATGCTGTGATTGTTTTGGTCATCGCAGATCAGCAGCTCTGTGGGTCACATGTGAGTTATGAGGGGAAAGTTCCTGGTGAGTAACAGGAATGACACACCAAAGCCCAAACTGCCATGTTTCTTTCTTACATCATTGCGCAGTGGGGCTGAAAACAGTGCTACAGTTCACAAACAAGTAGGTTAATGGGCGTGACAGCTATTGACAGCTCGCTGTCTTGCATGACCCGATGTTGTCCAGCCTGTTATCGTCCCACACGAGTTTCCAAAAGTAAACAGACGTTTAGTCTGGCACTTTCTAGAAGCCTGAAAATAATTCAGTACACCACCAGGTGGACACTAGGCCCACTTAGTCAGTTACATGTATTCCGGTTAACTTTTGATGGGCAGGTGCTTCTGAGAGTATATATATCTTTTCTTACTTCTATGCATGTTTGTGAGAAAGGAAATCTACATTTTACTCAGTTGCATTTAGACCTGCTACGTTTTTTACTCCTACTCAGCTATTTTGACTTAAGTCACGTCACTGAAGTAACCATACTTTTTCTTGAATGTGGGCTTAGGTCTGTCTGCCTCCTTTCACAAGCAGATTACCCTTCAGCCTACACTTCAGTGGCTGAATGCTGGATGTCCAGCATTGTTTAGTTGAAACTTGTTGAAACTGATATCTCTATTTTAGGACTTTTTGAGACACCTCATCTTCATCTGTCTACTCTTCCCAACAAGACATTATTCAGACAAAAAACAACCACTGCTAAAAGATCACTTCCGACTAGCAGTTTTTGGAAGGGCCATGCAGTCCCTGAAGAAGTACTTCACAGAAGGCCTAATTCAGGTGGCCATACTGCTCAGTCTAGCGGGGATACGAGTAGATGTGGATCCTTACCTTCCCCCTCTCGCTGAGATCATTCAAGGCCAAAGCTCAGCTCTGACCCAGACCCATTTCCACAACCTTCAGAACTCCCTAGATGGATACAGCCACCACCCAAAGAGCGTCGACCTGGACGGGTTCTTCACAACCCGCAGACTGCTGCGCTGGATGCACTCTCTGGACCACCTGCAGGTCCCGGCAGCGCAGCTCGAAACCTGGCTGGTCCACAGGGAATCCGACAACAGTGTGACAACGATAACGGCTCAGGCTGGAGCCCTGGATGGGGCTGATGGGCTGGTGGACATGGAGGACTCTCCGGGCTTGAGCATGAGGATGGGAAGTGGAGTGATGGCAGATTTGGGGTATGGACCAGTCGGGGATGAGAACCTGGAGGACGTGTCCCAACTCTTAAGAAATCAAATGGATAATGAAGATATTAAAGAGGTGAGATTAACTTATTGTGGGTTAAATATACAGGTTGCTGGTAAGAGTGGGCAGATCAGTACTGTCCCGTCCTGATTTTTGTTTAAGAAGCGAAACTTGTAGACGTTATCAATACAGTTTTTGAGTGAAAGTGTTGACAGAAAAGCAAATGCTGACTTATGTCAGCCTTATACCTTATGACTTTTTATGCATTTTCACTGTCGCAGAAAAAATTCCAGTGTCAGAATAAAATCACATTTTCACATCTTCCATCATCTCAAACATTTGGTGTAGGGTGATCAGGATAGCCATGTTAAGTCTGTCTCTTCTTTGTCTTGACATTCCAAAAAAAAATCAGTGTTCAGTACCAAAAAGACTAGGTTTTTAGTATTGACTCAAATCAAATTGTATAGTATTGAATCAAATTGTGACATGGACATTGTAAATAATAGTTGAGCTCCCTACAGCACCAAAAAGGAAGCAGTTCAATTTACCAGGCCTGTGTCCACATTTGTTTTGGGTGGCCAAAAGCCACCAGGCTTCCACCAGGAGCATGATGAAAAAAAAAAAAACTCAAAAGGAATCTAGGTGCAGTTTTGCAAATAGTGATTCTCAGTCTTTACAAAATCACAAACTGTGAGTAATGCTAACCATACACTAAAAGACAGACTGAGGTCTGACACTCTCTCACATCGTCAGTCATCTGTCTTTACTCACAGTTGATTTTGCAAAGGCTGAGAATCTCGCAGGGTCACTTTTTGCAAAACTGCAACTAGATTCCTTTTGAGCTGATTTCTCTTTATGCTCCTGGTGGACATTTACAAGAAGACAAACTGCTGACCCATTACAATTAGAAACAGAAGCAGCGTTTATCCACAGGTGCAGTATTGTGTTCGGGAATAATATGTCCAATAAACAAATTAATAAAAAAATATAAAAGACGCTGCACAATGTGGCCAGAGATGTTCCTGTAGTCAGTTTGCTGCCTCCTGTTTGTTTCTGGCGGGAGCTCACCTATTGGTTATTCACTATGTCCATGTCACATTTAGATTTGATCGGAGGGTTTGAGTTAAGACAGCTATCCTGACCACCTTGCACTGAACGATCGAAATGATGGGCGCGTTCTGCAACTGTCGCCAGACTCGTGACTGTGACAGTAAAATCCAAGTAAAAGCATGAAACCTCTAATGACAGATTGCCTTTAGATGTGAGAGGGTGTCAGACTTTAGTATAAGTTTTCAAAGACTTCTAGTGTATGTAGTAGTAGTGTCAGCATAAGAGACATGCAAAGACCTTCATTTATATATATGCATATATAATATATGCATAAACAGTCTGTATCTAGTTCCCCTTATAATTTATAAACTATGAATGTTTTTTTTTATAATTTATAAACAATGAATTTAAATTAAATTATTATTAATTATTAAGTTATTACATTTATATTGTTTTTTATAATTTATAAACTATGAATGTTTTTTTGTTTGTTTTGAATGATTTTTTTTTATCATACTTATAATTTGTACTAGAACACTTGTGTGTCAGTGTCTACATCAGCACTGGTGTGACATATATTAGCCTATATATGTTATTCCATGTGAGATGAAAAAGGAATTTTGACCCTTTTTACTTGCTGATGTAAATCATTACAACATTAAAGAGTAAGGAGCACCAAAACACTCATCACACCCAGCCCACCACTATGTAATGTCTCAGTTTGAATCCCTCAGATTCAAAACAGCAAACCACCACTCATCTGCTTCTGCCTGTAACCTCTAAAAGCTCACCAGCAACTGTTTTCTACAATGGTAGAAAAACATCTGCTAAAAGTGATCTGCTATGTTACACAGCATAGTTTGCCCTAAATGCTTCTCATGCCTCCTAGATTACCAGGAAGTAGGTTATCAATGTCCTTTGCTCTGCAGGTTTTTTATAGAACATGGTTGTCTAATGTGAGTCTCCCTATATTGACCACAATTCAAACTTGAGTGAACTGAGTGCAGCCGGTACCGCCGCTTGTCCCACCTGACTTGTGGGTCATTGCTGATTTGTTATCATAGTAACAGAGGAGAAAAAAATGAAATATATGTGTATGCAGTGTAGACAGTGTTTGGTATGGATGAGCACTGGATATGGCTCGGGCAGTTTCTCCTTGTTACTCAACAGCGGAGACTTGACTCGTGTGTTATGATCCGCCAGCTGTGAGAAGGTGCCAGGGGACTCTGGGTAATGGCACCAACATATGATTTCAGGAATGTTGCTCTGGTCATGTGTGTACTCCTGAGCTCTGTGTGTTACACAAACATAAACACAAACAACACACGCAAGTTTGGCCCCAATTTCCTCCCGTCA
Source organism: Salminus brasiliensis (assembly GCF_030463535.1). Lineage (NCBI taxonomy): Eukaryota > Metazoa > Chordata > Actinopteri > Characiformes > Bryconidae > Salminus > Salminus brasiliensis. The sequence continues at coordinate 28,147,538 of NC_132889.1, read as the reverse complement.
CTCTCACTCCCTTTACAGGACTTACTGATACAGTAGCGGTTTTATTTAGCAATGTAAACACAGTGGCACTACAGTTAAGCTGTTAAGTAGACTTTATTTATGCTGAAATATGGATATAAATATGGATATAAATAGCTGGCATTTTAACTTCAGATTAATAAAAATGAATCACAGAATATTGTTGTGATTCACTTTTAATAGATTTACACTATATATATATATATATATATATATATATATATATATATATATATACTTTTCATAAGTATCAATGGCCCATACAGCACTCTTACAGTATAGTTTCATTTAAAAACTCAGAAATATTGTTTTTCTGGCCGCACAGCGTGTTGTTTACACAAATGACATAAATGTAGCCTTGGCCTAATACGAGTGTAGGAGAGCAACCTTTTAGTGTTGTTATTTTCTCTTAGGACTTAGGAGGCATGTCACCACAGTGCCATGAAGACAGACAACAGCTCTCTGTCCAGACTGAGGGGACTCGAGTCACTGTCTGAGTTAAAGCATGCAGTTGGCTTTAAGCCAAAATGTCAGGCTGCGGGGGGATTTTAGGTGTCTCTCTTTCACCACTCTCTTTCTTACCATGCATGGTTTTGGAGAGCTGGGGAAATTTCACCTCATAACGTACCAGCTTTCACTTTCAGTGCCAAGAATTAACCCTGATTTGTTTGTTTTTTTCATCAGTTGACCAGTATATCAGCTGATATTATCATTATTGATGACAGTCCTCCATATAAAGCACAGATATTTAATGGTGTGTTTTGTATTGTAAGCAACAGATACACTATGTCCAAATGTTTGTGGTTTGTGAACACCCCTTCTAATGAATGCATTCTTGTCAGTGAATGCAGTGAATAACCCTCAAAGCAATTATCCACAATCTATTAGAAAGCCTTGCCTGGACAGTAGAGACAGTTACTCCAACAAAAGCATATAGACTCTTTTTTGATATTCATGATTGAAAAAGCAATGAATGAGCAGGTGTCCCAATACATTTGTCCTTATAGTGTACCTCTGGCATGAGAAAGCCATTCATTTCTGTAGTATTTGTTTCATGCTCATATGCCTAGTAGCTATAGTACACCTTTCACACTGATACAGCTATTATCATGTATCCATGGTAATAATGTGTTATAATCTCCCACAGACATTGTTGAACATTTTCACAATGTTCATATTAGTCAGACTCTACCAGGGATGTTACTCAAATACACACAAATAAACACACACACACACACATACATGATAGTATCGTAGTCTGCATAAACATATTCACATATTCAAGGTAAATGAAAGCCATTTAATTATCTATGAAATCCCCTCTTGCAGAGTTGAACAAGGTCTCTCGTTCTTTCTAAATCCCAGGTGTCATATGATTGTCAAGTCCACACAGACTCAGTGGTCAGGCTCCAGGCTTGCCTGTACATGACCTACTGTGCCTATTTCTGGACTGAAGGCCTTGCTTGTTGGATAGTACAAGATGTGCTACAATAATCTGAAAAACTAAAATATAAGTTTAAGAATGAGAGAAAAGAGAGAAAAATAGGAAATGAGAGAGATTAATTATTTATTAATTCTTAATTATTATATTCTGTAATACATTTAGGATTAAACCCACTCATAAACCCATTGAACCTAGGTTTGTTATTTGGTTATCAATCCTAATGAAGAAACTATTGAGGATTTCTTGCCTGAAAATGATCTTTTGCTTTAGCATATCTTGTGGAATTTAACTGATGTTAAATTTTATAGTACTGTAGTTATAAGTGTGAAGAACTGAGGTGCGGGGTTGCATACATGGTCTAAGGGATTAAGGATATCCAGTATTTGCAGTTACCATCCAGTACCTAGTTTATTTTATCAGTTCCTCATTAAAATAAATCAGGTGAGCTGCTGTTCGGACTAAACAAATCCATACAGTGACTGGAAGTCAGGAATCTTGTGTTCTTCTATCTGTAGTTTTTTAACCAACATATCAATAATTGGAAGTCATTTCTAACTGTATTTATGTAAATTTGTATTATTATAGTATGTTATCACTACTATAGTGTGTTACATCAGTGTGGCAACCTGTTATGTAACCCTTCTCCCCTGCCATATTCAAAACAACAGTAAACATCTTGCAGATATACTATATAGACAAGTCTTGGGAAGTCTTGGGACACCTGCTCATTCTTTTTTTTTTCTTTCGCAATTTAGGGTATTAAAAAAGAATTAATTGCATTCAGCGACAAAATTGTTAGTGAGGTCAGGATGTTGAATGATCACCACCCCACCCCACCTCATCCCCAAATCCCCAACTCATCCCCAAATCCCCAACTCATCCCAAAAGTATTGAATGGAGCACCATCATTCCAGAGAACACAGTTACACTTCTCACAGCTCACACTGCTGGGGGGCTTTATACCCCTCTAGTGCACACCTGGCATTAGGCATGTTGCCAATAGGTTCATGATTATCTGCTACAGAGAGTCCTATTCTATTAGTAGTACTTTACTACAGGGACTAGACAAGTAGTGTGTGTGCATATGCACATCTGTGTCAGCAACTGGTGCAACCTAATCTTGCTGAATAAATTTTTAGAAGGGGTGTCCACAAACATTTGGACATAATGTATTTGAGTTACAATGTACTGTAAAACACATCACAATAATTGTTAGACCCCACTAGAAGAACAGACACAAGGCTAATGTGAGACGTACGTTACTCTTCATCCAATCTTGATGTAGGCTTTGAAGGGCACTTGTGTTTACCAACCAATGCTTGTCATGTCCTGTAAGGACAGAGAAGGGTCAGAGCCTTGTTTGCAGCAGGGCTTGCATGACCCTAGCCTGTGCTGTTTTGCAACCCGAGTAGACACCATAGGAGACAACTTGTGCACATTTACTTTCGCAATGCTTGTTTACCAGCTGCTGATCAAGTGACTGGCCCACGCACACACAACCCCCACCGACCCATCAGTTGGTCACTCTTAATCATTGTATCAGCCTGATGCCACAAGTGAGACGAACATTTAATCTAGAACTTCCCAGTCCACCGCTAGATGAGCCTAGAGCACAAGTAAAGAACATGCTTATCAAAGAACGTTTTTTTTTTGTTTTTTTTTTATATCTTTTGTATTGAAGGTTACAATCCAAACCAAGGTAGTGTGGCTATTGTTCTACTGCTGTTGACCTACTGCTGTTGACATCTGACCTGCCAATTCAGTAGCCTGTTCTGAACTACAGAGGGAAATGTCTTTTTGAGTCTAATTATAGTAGAGGAAGGAGGCAGACAGTTGCTTTCTCTAAGTCCTTTCGAGGGTAAAAAAAAGGTTAAGCTTATTTATAGGTGGCAGTAGCTAGTCTGGGCATGTTAGTGATATTATGGGGAGGTAGGAAAAATAAACAGAATAAACTGAGGACAAAACTGGTCACTTCTTGTGTTTTGAGTATTGGGATTAGATCTGGATAAATCCAAACCACATTAAAATGCAAGTGTAAACACACCCAAGTCACTTTTAAAACCAATTTGATCACGCAAACCACTTGAGAAGGTGGTCTCAATAACGCTTTTCAGCCACGTTATAGCAGTGTAAACACATCCGTCTCTCCAAGACGCATTTCACAAACAAAGCTCCTCTCAGTACAACCAAAATACCAGTAATAATTGCAGTGCAATGAGCGAATCAGCATATTCAGTCCCACACAACAAAGAGTGTAAATACATGTGGCTAAAATCTTATCAGGATACAATCCAGATACTAGTTACATGAAGTGACCAGGTGTAAACAGGGCCTGATAGTTACAACAGCTGCTAGTATTTGCTTGTCTGACTGTAAATAAGCCTGGGCATGTAAGTTGTCCATACACATGATGCACACCTCACTTAGATAATACTTTAAGCAGCTGTGATTTACTGCAAATGAAATTATGTAGCTGATTAGCTAAATATTTATTACAATAACATTTAAAGTCAAGCACATTATATGGACAAAAGTATTTGGACACCTGCTTGTTCATTGTTTATTGTGCCTTTGTTTTTGGAGTTGAGGTCTCTACTGTCTTTCTACCCATTATTTGGACCATTGCTGTAAGGATTTGATTGCATTCATAGACAAAGCGTTAGTGAGGTCAGGATGTTGGATGATCACCACATGACCTCATCCCCAACTCCCCAACACATCCCAAAAGTATTGTCTGGAATTGTCACATTCCAAAGAAACATTGTTCCACTGCTCCACAGCTCACTGCTGGGGGTTTTATACCTCTCTAGCCGATGCCTGACATTAGGCATGATGATAATAGGTTCATATATATCTGGTCCAGATTGGCCTATTCTATTGGCAGTACTTTTCTACAGGGACTAGACATGCTCTGTGTGTGCACACTTGCACATCTGTGTCAGCAATAGGTGCAACTTAAAGTAGCTGATTGCATTCATTAGAAGGGGTGTCCACAAGCAATTGGACATATACTGTATCTAGACAAGTAATTTGACACTTATACACACACTATATTGTATGCTTTCTTGTTAATGAGCTTTCTTTACAAAGGTAAGACACATTTGACCATGAGGTTATACATCTTGTGCACCTAGGATGCAGAAGAATTGCCCCTGTGGCAACAGGAACTCAACCAGAATATCCACCAGCAGCAGCTGCCTGAAGAACCTAACCAACAACACAGCCTGTTTAATGAAGAGGACGAGGATGAATTCATGATGGATGGCTGGAGGAATGCCAACCCATTTAATAATCAGCTGGGCAGCATACTGGGGGAAGATGTCCAGGTATTAAAATATTTTGCACTACTGTACTGTGACAGACAGTAATGGATATCCCTGAAGGATATTCATGCAGCGGCTTCACAAGGTGCTTGTGCAAAAGTACAGTTTGGGTAGACAGGTTCTCTCAAGAGAAAAATGAGCCTGCCCAACAGGGAAATCTCCCAGCCTCAGTCAGCTGCCAACGTTTCAGTTATGGTTGGGTTATGTTTCACATGACGAGAATCACCTTATTTTCCAGTACAAGCATGTTTAATGAAGCACTTGCTGTGTAAGAAGCGGCACCCTTTTACTAGTCATTCCTTCCAGAGCTTCCAGTTTATTGTAGCAGGAGTCTTAAAATCATTATTTTCCTTTTGATTGCAGGATGTAATCAGTATCTTTGCATTTAAGATAAGTTAAGACAATCCTTAAATAGTCTCACAGTGGGGAAATGCAAAGTGTCACAGCAGCAAAAGGACAGCAAGGCATGCAAGATATTAAACTAAGCATTAACTGTATACACTTATATGCCAAAGGTCATGTGATGGCAGTATGTACATTGATTAAGACGTGCCGTTACCTCGGGAGGCGGCTTGGGAATGTCCACACCTGTATAAGTTATGAAGTGTTATCTTGGGAGTGAGGTTGAACACTGGCCAGTGTGCTCAGGGCAAGGTGATATGAATTATCTTCATGAATTATCATGAGTGAGGCATGATGGTGGGTGCCAGATGGATGGGGCATTCCATTTTTGAAATTATGCAGGGATTTAACATTCCTTGAACCACATTGTCACATTTCATAGACGGCTTTACCTCCCACAGTGGACAGGGCAGTGGCCGTCCATGGTTGCATAACGATTATGACTGGTGGCATCTGGCTAGAATTGTCAGTGCAGGAGGCCCCACACGCATATCCTACAGGTCAGTGCGGCGTTCTTTAGCTTCCATTGGATATGGGAGCAGAAGACCCATCAGAGTGCCTCTTTTAAGACCATGACACCAGACACAGCGCCTCACCTGGGCTCATGGGCTTGTTAACTGAAGCCTAGAGGACCAGTTGTTTTGGGCTGATGGTAGAGTTTGTGGGTGGTGCATACCCCATCAAACCATGGGCCCCAGCTGTCAACAAGGCATTGTTCCATACTGGTGTGGGGTGTATTCTCATGATATGTGGGTCCAAAGGTCTGCCTAAACACATCACTGACTGGTGACCACTACGTTTCACTGCTTGGCGACCATTTGCAGCCTTTTATGAACTTCATGTACCCCTACAATGATGGAAGATTATGCACTGTGCCTTTGGACCCAGGTCCAAGGAGCATTCTGGAGAGCTCCAGTGGTATGGCCTGCAAGTTTGCATAATGTTAGCCCAATCCACTTGTGGAATCGATATCACATTGAGTTGCTGCACTTTGCTGGGCTAGAGGGGGTCCTACACAATACTAGTTCCTGTCCATAGCTTTTGGCATGTCAGTGTAAACAAAATCTCTAAAGAATATTGTCATCTAATTCCACATTACAAAAGCACCCATAATTGCAATCTCAATCCTGATGATCTGCCACCCTGCAGAGTTAAGATCCAACTCTAATCTAATACCCCTGATCCAGACAATGAAGGCCTTCATAAGCATCTAAAAAAGAGCCTGAACAATAAAAAAGAACTCTCCACAATAGTTAAGATCCATAGACCAGAATTTGGCACATTAAAAGAACAATTTGTCCTCAAGACAATCATATCAATAGTAAAAACCACAATTTATTTAATAGCTACTTTAGCATGTAATGTTTTGTAGTGTAGTTGATGCATTTGCTATGTCATTGAACATTTTCTGAACATTTCACTGACGTTAAGGCTGTTTACCTGTCTGCATGCTGTCTTTCTACATTCCAAAGAAGCATAAGCCTGGGGTGTGACTATGGCCTTGGCTTAACCAGTGTTTTTTTTCTTGTACTTTCTACTGCCAGTTTGCAGGTTTTAGGGAGGATAATTCATTATCCATTGAGGAGTGCCTGCAACTACTGGAGGCTAATGTGTCCCTAGGGAATCAGCAACATGTAAGTTTCCCATTACAGTGCTCTTAGAAGTACAGGCTCTGCTTCTGAGTGTTCTTGTATGTGATGTATGATTTTATCTATGTGCTTTCTCAGTCGGGAGATGCTAATGTGGAAAGACCGGTGGAAGATCCACTGCAACACCACAGATCTCTTCTCTCCCCACTACTTTCTCAACATGAGCCTCTGCTGGACCTAGAACAGCAATGGCAAGATGTTCTGGACATAATGGATCCACAGGTTAATACAGACCTATCCCTCCTTTGTCAAGTCCAGATATGTCTTTTTGCCTGATGTATTTTAGTAGTTTAGTTTTGCTTCTTGCATTAAAAACAGTTAAATTGTAAAAACAAAAAGTAATGTTTAGAATCAGCATATGTAGTGGATAACTGTGTGTTGAGTGTCAAACTTCAGACCTAGATGGTCACAGCCCTGCACAGAATAGAAGCTTATAATCCCTTGTCCTACACGCCTCGTTCAACTCATCAGCTGATCAAGTGCACAACAGCTGAAGTAACAAAGAACCTGTCCACACGTATTCAATCATTTTTTCTAATTGAGGTTTTTGTCTGTGTTGTTTTGTCTCCCATGCACATGAAAATGCAGTTTTTGGTCACTAAAAAATTCACTTTTTGAAAAACGTTTTCAGTGTTGTGTGGATGGGGAAAAATGAGCTTTATGAAAATGCAGACATCCCAACACAGTCATAAAGCAACAACATCTACACAAAATAATTAGATATTGCCAGAAATGGGAAGGAAAGGAAAATCTCAGTTACAAAAACAAAAAAAACAGATACATGTGGATGGGGCCTAAATGTGGATCCCTAGGACTAAAGTTTGACATTTGTTCTAGCTCTTGGTCTTGTCATTGAAAACCCTATTCATAATATGACATCATATTTCTGCAGGATATGGATGTTGATGCCTCACTAGATGATTTTCACCTCAGTGTCAACGTTCAGGAAACAAGAGAATTAGGACATGTGGAAAATCCTACCCAGCAGGATACTAGCCTTCACCAAACTGACTCGCAAAGATGCAGCCAGATCTCATCTGCAAGCAGGAACATCCAAGAAGACAGTTATCAATCCAACCAGATCCAGAATGTTTCAAACTCCAACACAGATTTTCACTTTAATGACTCGGACATCTTAGATTTCCTTCTCTCTCCTCCACCTGACAGCTCTGTTTACAACAATCACAATTTACCAAGTTCCTCAATGGAGGAACAAGACCTGCCAAGCCTTTTTGATCCTCTCCTGGAAGACGCCATGTTTGAAGAGAACAGTCTGCTGGATCTAGCCCTGGAGGAAGGCCTTAATCAGCCACAGGTTTCCCAAAGTGAAGAACAGGAACAAACAGACTCTGACTCCGGACTGTCCCTGGACTTCAGCCAAAGTCCAGCTTCCCCAAGTGGATCTGAATCCTCATGTTCCTCTTCATCATCCTCTTGTTCTTCATCATCCATGTCATCCACAGACTCAACTCCTGAGGAAGGGGCTGTAGGATACATGCACATCAAAGAGGAACCAGATGATGAAGAAGATGGGGCTGTCGGGGGCTATAGCTCAGAGCAGAACAAGATGTGCCACGCAAATTACATGGAGGCCAGTCAATTTCACCATTTACCCTGGCTTGAGCAGATTGATCATGATCACACCTACAATCAGCCCCAGTGTACTATCCAAAGAAAGTCCCCCAAACAGCACTCTGATGAACTTCTGGAGGATAACATCCAGGACAAGCTTTCCGGCAGAGATGAGAAGCAAGCACAGGCCATGAAGATTCCATTTTCCAATGACTGTATTATTAACTTGCCTGTGGAGGAGTTCAACGAGCTACTTGCTAAACACCGCCTAAGTGAAGCTCAGCTCACGCTAATCCGAGATATTCGCCGTAGAGGCAAAAACAAGATGGCCGCACAAAACTGCCGGCGGAGGAAGCTGGATGTCCTGGTCGGCCTGGAACGCAGCGTTGATGGCCTGCGACGCCACCGTGCCAGGCTACTGAGGGAAAAGTCTGAAGTCTTGCGCTCAGTCCGAGAGATGAAGCAACGCCTTAATGACCTCTATCAAGAAGTGTACGGTCTACTCAGGGAGGAACAGGGGATGCTCTGCTCAGCCAATGACTTTGTCGTGCAACAGGGCAACAGCAGCCGCATGTCATTCTCCACACGCCACGGTTCAGAATCCAGACGGAAGTCTGGTAAGAGGCACAAAGAAAAGGACTGAGGAGAATGATCGATCATTAATACTCATTTTATTTCTGCAGGCCAGACAATGTCATTTTCAAAACTCAGTGAAGAAGACAGGCATACTCATAACTCCTCTTTGCAGCAGAGTTTACTGACTGCATAGGTTTGCTGTAATTTTATGGTGAGAGAGATACTCAGGCAGGGTAGTGTGAAGAGATGGAACAGAGGAAGGTTAGCATCAGCATCAACAGCTGTGCATTCTTTAAAGAAGTAAACTAAGAAAACTAAGGCAATGTTAACATTACAGATAAGGCAAAGGAACAGAAAGACCCAATATCTCTGCTTTAGCCGCGGTGACACTGGGTTTTTGTCTGTGAACATTTGCGTGTGAAATCTCATGCATTTTGCCGCAACAGACGGATTTTGCATACACAACTTTTACCTGAAAACTTTTGCATAGAGCTCAAGTTTGGTAAACTTTGACACGTGAATATGCGGCCCTGACCAATTAGCGCTGCAGCTCTGGCTGTGTGACTTATGGCTTGGTTGTACTGTATCTGTCATTACTTGATTTGCATCCCTCGTCTGATTTGTGCCAAACATGTACGCAGATATGCTGTGCAAACTGAGCAGGGGATGCGGATTGGGATGCCAGAAGCAATCTGTGCTGCCCACAGATGATCACAAAAAAACATCAAGATGCAACGTTAGTTTTGTAGGCATTTGAATGGGCCGTTGTGGGACTGTCAAAGCTATAAAACTATATTTAGCTATAGCTATACATATGTTGTAAGTTAACCCAAAAAGCTCATGTCTTAACCCTGGTTCATGCCGCTGGCCTTCGTTTTAAGGCAGATAAACAAACAGTCAAGGCTGGCTACTCAAAGTCACACACTTGCTGCCATATCTAGGCTAGCTAAACTTGCTAACTCAGCCCTAGTGTTAACCTGCGCGCACATGCCCAGCACAAATCGGGCATCGGCCGGAAGTTGCCTCTGCTCTGTTTGAGCCAACATGGAGGAAGCGCCAAATGTTGCAAGTTCAAAACAATCACAACACAACACAAGCGAGAGGCAGCATGGTACACAGTCAGTCGGGAGGTGGGATTAGATGGTTATCTTTTCTTATGGGGTTTTTAGTTGTTGACAGCGTGTTAACTGGTTTGTAAAACACCAGAACCAAAATGGAGGACCGCTTATACAGGTGATTTCCATCCACGCCCATTTCGTGAACCGATGCGAAATGCAAAGACCCAGTGTAACCGTGGCTTTGGAAGAATAGGAGTGGTTTAAAGTGATTAAGTACTTTTCTAGCAAGTGAAGTTGCAAATTGTTTGAATTAAAACATTCTGTAAGCCATACAGCTGCCTAAGATTGTTAAAGAGTTTGAGGCAGTCTACACTTCTTAGCTGAAAAGTACCAATGGTTTGTATATAGAGTCCATCTGATGAAATTAGCCAATGGTCCTGCAGATTTTATATCTGCACAAAATCCCTCAAAACACTAATATTTAGTGTCTCATTTTGTAACAGACATCTGATGTGAGGAAAAAAGTACTGATTTTATACAGCATTACAGACAGAAAACAACATTATATGAGGAAATTTGATGAAAAGTAAGCTAATCAATGGTAGGAAATATAGGATATCCTTCCTTTCACATGTGACAAAGCTTGTATTACATAAGACTTGATGTTTTTGCTGTTTGACAGTATTACAAGCACTATCTAAAATTGCAAACACACCATGTCATGCTTGAGGTTGGGGTGCGAATCTCTAGGCACCTCACTGTTCAAGTCGATTAATATTCAGAGAGCTGTGATTCGATTATAAAATGATTATTGGTGCATCTTTTTTTCAAAGCTGTTGTTATCGTCAGGGAAACGGAGACATGTAGGGTGAAAATGATTTTTCTATATCCCCTGATATTCTTTGAAAGTCAGTTTGACATTGAAATCAATTAATGCAAGTCTTCGTGTATACACTTCCCTTGTTTGTGTTTTATAATGCATTTTCATTTTCCTATTTGTGAATATGAATACTTGGTGACAAGCTGGGATTGTTTCCTTTGTTTTATTAAAGATATTTATCTTGTTTCTGTGTCTATTGAGTAATTATGAATTCTACTACACAGGTCTCAATGTATTCTTCCAAATACAATTAACACCTTAAATTCTCTGCTAAAATACTGGAGTAAAACACACTCAGGAATAAGAGACAACACTCTTAATAAAAGATTTATTAAAAAAAAAAAAAGAAAAGGAAAAAAAAAGCCCTCAAAAACAGTGACGACAAAAACATGCTTTACACAGGTAGTAAGCATCTTAAAGATTGAAGAGACAGACAGACAAGATCACAATAACATGGCATGTATCTGAAAGAAAGCACACAAAACTGGAGCTCCTCAAAAGCAGAGAGAACAGAGCGGAAAAGAAAAAGCACCACTATAACCATTATGCTCTCGAGCAGGCTATCCACTCACCAAGTCAAACACCAACTGAATCAACTCCACAACCTGGTATGAAGCCTTCCGAGGTTTTCAGAAGCCTTTTAAAGTAGTAGGTTGTGTTGCTGACATTCGGTGTCCTCTGAAACTGAAAACTAATGTTAATTAAAGTTGATTCATTAGCATGCTTTCCAAAAGCTGATTCTCAGTACAATGACCTGTGATAAATGTTGAAGCATTATGTCATTAACCAACACATTTCTAATTAAAAAATAAAAATAAAAATGTAAAGTTTATAGTACAATCTGTTTATTCACCGAGGACTCTCCGGATTCTCCCAATGGAAAACAGCATTCTGATATTTAACTGATGTTATAAAAGTACCCACTGGATCCACCTATTTCAAAATAAAATAGTAAAAAGGTGCAAAATCTCTTCAAACACGAGAGGATTATGGGACAAATAGTTCACAGCTGAGCGAGACTTTACGGGAGCAGAACTCGATCCATAACCTGTTGAAATTTCACTGTATACTCGTATGAATAGCAGCCTTTTAAACTTTGAAATGCAGCTATGAGAGAACTTCCAACTCAAACTGTGGCTGGTGCTGCAGGAGGTGGTATGGAACAGCACACAAAGAGCAAATAGAACTGAGAATATGAATGTTTACCATGACAGGGACTCGAGGGAATCTTTACAAGTTGTTAAATTCATGCAGAAAATCATGAAGACGACAATACACACTGCTTTACTCACAACATGAAAGAAGGGGAAAAAGCAAGACATGACTTACAACTAAACTTAAGAATCAAAACAAAACAAAACAAAAGAAAAAACACCCACACACGGCAGTCTCTTAAACCGAAAAGACCTCAGTCAGTTGGGACATCAGCCAACATTAGCTGCTGTGCTAACATTGCTTTGATATTTGATGCTTATGGAGGCTTGTCATATTGAGCTCCAGCAGCTCTTTAAATGATTACTCAGCGGCATCGCTATGCCTCAACATAGACTCCTCCTTCTCGGTGCAAAAAGGAGGCATGCTATGAGCACAGCATGCTCTGTACATACCACACAAAAAGATGCCTTGCTGTAATATCCAGTGGGAGTCCTGTCTTAAAAACACCAGCACACACTGAACACATAATACAGTACTGAACAACTGAAGAGACAAAACTAAACATTTCAATGGGGAAAAACAAGGCTGTATGGATGAATGTTAGGTATAGTGGCCCTTGTATTTATAGAGAGAATGTGTGCAATTCTACATCAAGGTAAAAACACTGTCTAACATCGGAGACAGCCCACTCAAGCGGCATAAACAGCATGTATTACCCGGCAGCTTGGCAGACTAGATTTCCCATAATCCAGCAGAACGAAAAGAAAGGACATTAACAGAGAAGTGATTATTATACAGACAAAAACACCCACTTCATCCTCCTAAGAGCTTCATGACTCGTTAATACTCTGCAGATGATTCCACCACTGATGGCTTGGGAGTTTTACACAGGATCATCAAGTGTCCAGGGTTTATGGCAAGAAAGTTAGAAACAAGTTTCTGCTGCCCGCATCGTTATTTTACTTGTTAGAACTTCCATGTTGTCTCCAGTTCCACCCGTTCCCTCCCAAACCCTCCAACCTCACTTCTTCCTGTTGGTTAGTTCTTGTCATCTTTCTTCTCCTCTTCCTCAGTGGGGTACGAGTGCCATGTTAGTCGTTCCTCATAGAAAGAAATAACAACCTGCGGGCACTTCACGTTGGCTTCCTTTGCTGGCACAAGATCTGCCTCATCTGAATTTTTCCTGCAGGGCAATGACAGAGAGTGTGTGTTATTAGTGTATTAAACTTACTTAGTTTTATCATGTATACAGGGTATAAAGAGCTGCAGTTCTGCAATACACAAATCACATGGGTTAAGATCAAATTAAATAGAGTAATGTTTGTTGGGAACTGTAACAATAGCAAGCCTTCAACCAGCTACATTAGCTATGATCTGCTATTGTAAGCAAGTGTTTTGATGGTTATTACATATCTAACGTTAGTTACAGTCAGTTGCATTTGCTAATGGGCTAATGGTGACTTGGTATATGAAATTTATAGTACAGGGCTCACAATCATCTTTAGCCGATTCTTCCTAAATAACCGAAATTCTTCCGAAATTCTTCCGAAATTTACAGCATAACCTAAATGTTTTTTTTCCTATTTTGTTTATGAATGAAAATTCCAAAACATGTTATTGCCCAAGATAACCATGTGCACTTCATTTCCTGGAGTAACAGTCTCTACTGTCCAGGGAAACCTTTCTACTAGATTGGAACATTGCTGTGAGGATTTAATTGAATTCAGTTACAAGCATAAGTGAAGTCAGGATGTTGGATGATCACCCCAACTCATCACAAAAGTATTGTAACGCTGAGGGGCTTTATACCGGTCTAGCCCACACCTGGCATGTGGTGTCAGCAGGTTCCTGTTTATCTGCTCTAGAGTCTCCTATTTCAATGCCAATACTTCTCTAAGGGAACTAGACAAGCTGTGAGCTGTGCAATTATAAATCTGTGTCAGTCATGGGTGCAACTTGCTGAATGCATTCATTAGGAGGGCTGTCCACAACCACACATATAGTGGATATGGACATATAGTGTATATTAGACTATAATGTGCATTAAAAACTAGATTTAAATATAGTGAAATAAAAAAAGGACACAGCAGACCTACAGCAGTGCAGATCTACCTATGCAAACAATGCAGACTGTGCAAAGAAGTATAAAATAATTGTTTCTTTGCGTTTTTTTTAGACAATTTGTGCCTCATTTATTATAACATAGTAGCCACAACTGTTGCATTTGTTACAACTGCCACGTTCTCACCATTACTATTTTGGTATCTGAATTTGGTAGTTATCCTTTGCACTCTGAAGTAGTGGACCAATAGAAATGCTCCAGAATTGCTTGGATTAAAATCGTTGTACATGTATTTCCACTGAAAGTCTGTGTGTCATTAAAAACTTCTATTACTGAAGAACAGTCCCGAACAGAATGCCCTGTTCGAGTGTGTGCATATTGTCATGCGTCACCAGTGTTCTGTTAAGTGCATTCAAGCTTTAATAACCATGCTGGCATGCAGACTACTGTAAATGGTAGTTACATGCATTACAAAACAGGGGCTGTACTCCTTCCAACTCTAACCATCTCTTAACAGATTTGATCATCTAAATTCACATGTGGTTGTTACATATACTAGTGTAATTGTCCAAACAGTAATATATTCTGTTGCACAGGCATGACTAATTCCTGTATTTCAAAGACGTAAAACTGAAAAGAGGTCGAGTTAGCAACCAGCAATGCCCTTGAATATCTGGATCAGATATTTTTAGAATTGGTGCCTCAAAATTGGCATTGGGAAATCCTCCAAAATGTCCCATCTGGTAAAATAACAAAAGTGTAAACCACACACATATAGATTGTTTGAGTATCCAATTAGGAAAAAAAAAAATCACTCACCACTTCATAAGGAACATCAGCTCCCCACTAGAATCTGTGGCTCCAATAATGCGCTCAGGATCCAAGCCCCGGGCAAAGCCTCTGGGCTTCTCCTGCTGAGAGGAAAAAACCCTTCAACTTTCAAAAGTGCAGTGTGAATTTAGGCTTCCATTTCTTAAGTGTCAACTAAGCATTTTAACTGTAAAGAACCACTTCTCTTAAACCAAGATTACATTGCTTTCATTTCAGTTAGCAGTAAAACTCCCTCAGATGATTGGTTTCTTAAATCAAAATGATATAAAGGTAAAGGTGCACGTATTTGTCACTGTACTATGTACAGCGAAAGGTGTCCTCTGCATTTAACCCATCTGTGGTTGTAAACACACACGCGCACGCACACGCACACGCACGCACACGCACGCACACGCACGCACACGCACGCACGCACACGCACGCACACGCACGCACACGCACGAGTGAACTAGGGGCAGTGAGTACACACACACCCAGAGCGGTGGGCAGCCAACTCAAGCGCCCGGGGAGCAGAGAGGGTAAAGGGCTTTGCTCAAGGGCCCAACAGAGGCAGCTTGCCGAGCCCGGGTATCAAATCCACAACCTTGTTATCAATAGCCCAGTGCTCTAACCGCTGAGCCACCACTGCCCCACACATGTAGACAAAGTCTATTAGCAAAGTACATAATCTTACCTCATCTTTTCTCTTCTTAGGTCTGTCTTCACTGCCTGCTTCATTGTCTGACTCGCCTTTCCTTTTGCCATCTTTTTTTTCCCCCTCTCCAGCCCTTTTTTGTGACTGCAAGAACTCAGCGATCAGGTCTGGGCAGTCAAGGTTATCCTCGGGCTCCCATGTGTTGTCCTCGCTGATCAAGACATAAAATCTCCAGTCAGTTTTGATCAATAAAGCATGGAAAAAGACACCATAAACAAGTGAATTTAACAGTTATCTATAGCAGCGTCAGATACAGGTTAAGTGAATTTGCATTGCATTTATTTTCAGGCTATAGTCCCACACTTCTGCAAAGGAAGTAGGAAACTGACAGGACCATGAATATTCTTTAGTTGTGGTTTAGAAGGAAATGATAACTAACAAAATTGATCACTGAGCACTTTTCTGTCAGCTTAGCATCAAAAACCTTTTTAACCATTTTTTAAAACCCATTCTTCCTGGATTCAACCGCTGGACCACTCGGAGCTCCGGCGTACTATTGAAGCATCTGAGCATGACAAAGTCACTATTCTTGAGCTTAAAGCAGACATTCCACATAGAGTGCATGCAAACAGTGGCAAACTATGTGCTTTTACAAGAGGTACTTGTTCTGTATCCTAATGGTGCAAGAGTTAGACTGGCACCAGGAGTGTGTCTGTGGAAATGGGCCTGTAACATGCTTCTACTGCACTCACTCTGTGAAGCCCTTCCACTTGAGCAAGAACTCAGTCCTGCCCTTCACCACCCGCCGATCCAGAACTTTTTCTACCACATATTCTTCTTCTTCCTCCTCTACCACCTCCTCCACCTTCTTCTTGGTCTGTTTCTTTCCACCGGTGACCGCCAGTTTGACGTCTGTGGGGGGGGAAGGTTCTAGAAAGAGAAAATAAAGTACATAAATAATTGATCATTTTAAAATGCAAACTTTAATAAAGATAATAATAACAAAATGATCTGAAATTGTGTTTTTTTGAGTATTTCAACTGGCAAAGAAAAAGGTGCAGCCCAGAAGTGTTGGAAAGCAAACACACAGTTTAACTAGTATTAATTTTAATGTTGCATATTCATACATTCATTTAATTAGCCTTTATGTGTCACTCCCTTGCTGCTAATTAACAACGAAGTCAGAAATCTTTAAAACAAGTAATACAATTGTCTGTCCCAATGACTAAAAACAGAAAAAGTACACAATTTCCTCCTTACCCTTAGAGAACACAATCAGCCAATACATGTTTGTTGTCGAAAGTTGGTTCTTCAATTCTTTCCTATTCTACTATCACATACTTACACAAGTTCAGAAACTCATTTTTGTTATCTCAAATTAACACCATTTGTGATTTTGATCACAACATATTTTTCTTGAGAAAACATGAGTACCGATCTTGACAAAGCAACTTACGTTGACATCACATCTTGCTTTGTCAAGGTATAATTTAGTTGTATACATATTATCTTGGGTAAACAAGTTGTGCTCACAAGATAACAGTAAAGAAAGACATAATTAATTCATGGCCTTTCTGACCCAGTTAAGGCTCAGTTATGCATTAAAAACGGATACGGACACAAACAGAGGCTACGGTTCGTAATCTGCATTCAGTTCGTCCGTATTACGGATGAAGCGGCGCAGTACCACTGGAAACTGCGGGGGCAGTTTATTCAATAGTTCACTGCTATTTGGACCCAACTCTGGGGGAAAGAACCCAACTGTTTTTAAGCCATTGTTTGTTGTCGTCAAACATTTGACTCTAAACTGCCCTCTAGAGGATGTATTGCTTAACATCCATGCCAACGTAAAGAATGCATCGGTGTACAGGGCAGTGACAGCTACATTGGTTAAAAAACTGACCTCTTAATCTTTGTCCATAAGAAGAGTATAAATGAGCCTGTTGTAGGCACACAGTTTGCACAACTAGAGAACTTACAGTTACTCGTTAGCTATACTGGGCTACTGGCTCATCAGTTCCAAACTACAGCAGCACACTTCAGACAACAAACGTTTCTAAGATGATGAACTACATTCGGCATTGGAGGAAATTGTGTGAAATACTTTTTTTTTTTTTGCCAAACCTACACTTTTAAAGACAGTATAGCAGCTCTCCTGAGCACAAACCTCATCTGAATAAAGTAAGCCAAAAATTAAGTTTATCCTTTACAGTTTAGAGCAAATCAGTGTGAATTTTAAGTACCAGCCAAACAGCAAAATCACACAAGACACATTTCATAAATCTGTCCAGCACTAAAAGATAAGAAAAGCACATTATTTTCACTTGATCTGACCCTGTGTTCCCATCCGTCATATGACTAAAATGTGTAACTGAAATTTGCTAAGGCGTAATGCTCTTATAAGATTTCAGTTTCAAAACTCTGTATTCCAGAACAGGAAAACCCCTAAGGTAACCTCATAACTAAAATAAAAAGAGAGATTTCCAAAAATCAAGAGTTCTGTGGATAAAAATATACACTAACCAAGAGTCTTCCTAGGATTGTCTTTATGAAATCTATTAAGACAATGAAATTTGCTCACAAATAGCTACTCTAGCATTAAAGAAAAACGAAACATAGAAGGAAGTCCCATGTAGGCCCAGGTTGATTCATCTTTTTAATACAGATGTTTGGTGTGCACTATTACAATGGTAGTGTGATCCAGTCAGCTCAAGCAAGCACAAGCAAAGATATTAACAATGCACTACTCTCTGAAACGAAACTATGACGCAAGACACAACGACACCACTGGAAACCCAGTGCCAAGCTGCTTTCCCATCACCATTCAACAACACATGCCAAATAAGCCTACAGCAGGATCACAACAGTGTTACAAAACAAATGAGATGAAATGACTGAAAAATAAACAATCAGACAGAAGCCAAACACATCCGCAATTCTTCCCCAATCAAGAGCAGAACAGGAGTAGAACAGAAGAACCAAGGTAGCTACACTTTAACACAGATGCATTTGTGAAATGACCATTGTTGTAGATGATGCATGTTGTAACATGTAACACGATCTCAAGCAAACAGTTTTTTTTCAAGACAAAACAAATAAAACAAAGAAAGCTTTGGCTGTTCGTCTAACGAACTCATTTAAAGGGGGGTGTTCACTGGCTCTATCTGGTTTCGTAGGTACACAATGAAGGTTCAATGTACTCGATTTTCTATATTCAAGACATTTTTTTGGTTTAACAAAGGAAAGCTGTGTCAGTGGACCATAAACACACCTTTTTTTTTTTTGCACTATTTAAAAAAATATACATATAGTCTGCAGTGATCACTTTGTAACCACAGATTTACCAGGGGCTTTTTCCATTGACTGAAGCATTGCAGCGGACAAACATACAACCTTTGGAGGTAGCTTTGTTCCTGAGTGTGTAAAAATATTAGGTAACCATCAACCAAAACCTTTTTTGCCCTGTTCTTTTTTTTTGTTTTTTAATAAATAAAATAAAAAAGCAATACTTTCATGTGGTATAAGACTATCAACATTTGTCATGATTCTGAAATGTTAATCATGCTCTGAATTTGCTTTACTGCTAGAGTTTAGGCTTCTACAATGTCTTTTGGTAACAAGTGTATTATGTATTAATAAGTATAAGTATATTATGTCTTCAATGTCCCTAAATTCAGCCATGTCACTCCACTGCTGCGTTCTCTTCACTGGCTTCCTTTAGCTGCCCACATCAGATTCAAAACCCTGACGCTGGCCTACAAAGCCAAGAACGGACCAGTCCCTACATACTTGACAATGGTCAAAAGCCGATCCGAACCTAGAGCCCTTCGCGCTTCAGGTACGGCTCGGCTCAACCCGCCATGCCTCAAAATCCGCGGAAGACAAGCATCCAGGCTTTTTATGGTCCTGGCACCAAAGTGGTGGATCGAACTTCCCCTGAGTGTCCGAACGGCAGAGTCGCTCGCTGTCTTTAAATGCAGACTGAAGACCCACCTCTTCAGAGAATATTTGGACGAATAGAGTACTATGGTCACCTTATTGTCTTGTGTTTAGTCATATCTAAAGCTTAAAGGTATTTTTGAACTATTAGTCTATTCTAACTAGCTAAGGCTTTTCTTGGGTAAATAGCAAAGCACTTTGTAAGTCGCTCTGGATAAGAGCGTCTGTTAAATGCCGTAAATGTAAATGTAGAACATTTTATCAGCCATGGCGGTCTACAATGTGTGTAAAATATATTTTGCTTTTAAATAAGGGTGTAAAAAACATTGATATACTGAAGTATCTGATAGGTATTGCAATACTGTATCAATTCTCAGAAACACAGTACTGATTTTAATGAATACAATGTTTACGTTTACATGTAAAGATTGAGAGCAAACAGTGATTAATTTTGCATTGTTTTTAAATTCCAACCGCTAGATAACACTGTTCTGACTGTTTAAAATGACATATTTTAAAAGTTAAAAAAATAACTTTCTTTTACTCAGATTTTATGCAAATAACAGTAAGAGTTTATACTGACAGGTTCACTAAAAATAATTAATAATAATTATTTTTATGTATTTGTTTTTGTAATATATTGTACAGTAACCCACATCATGAGATGCATCATACCAACAGCTTCTTGCCAACACACAGCCCTACCTTTGTATGGAGTTCTATAGAAAATCTGGTAAACGTTTTATGTGAATTACTTTTAACAAATGAATTAAGCAATTTATAAAACCTGTCTGAGGTGGACAGCAACCACCTAATAAAGTACTCAGAAGGGCTCAGGTGAACTCCCCCTTTAAAGCACTGATATCAGCACTAAACACTGGCACAATAGCAATGCTAAGAAGTTTTAACTGCAAGCAATCTACCGATGCAGTGGCAAATTTATTGCACATCCCTGCAAACTGAACCCCTCACCTTGTGGTACTGTGTGAAACTGACACTGGCACACCACCCACACCCAAAACACATAGCACAAATAGACAAAACAGTGAACAAAAGGTTAGCGTAGTAGAAAGTTGTAAGACACCTGAAGGGACACTTGAGGGGACACCTGAGGGGACACTTGAAGGGACACCTGAAGGGACACTTGAAGGGACACCTGAAGGGACACTTGAAGGGACACCTGAAGGGACACTGGTGGTGTCTGTTGGTTCACTCATGTTGGCCGAGTAGATTCTGTGGAACCTTCCGGTTCCTTGTCAACGGCAAACGAGCTGAACAGAGCGAAAGTCGAGATTGGGGGGAAGGGAGGGAAAGGGTCAAGGTTCATGAATCAAGTGATTTTGGGGAGAGAATAAAAAGGCAGGAGAAAATGTCATTGAAAACATTGCACTGCATTGCATTACATTCAGTCTAACAGTCTAACATCTGCCAACTCCCCGTTAAAATACATGAAATGGAGACTACTAGTGAGTGGGGCTTGTAACTATTACATTACTATTACATTTTTAATCAATAAAATAACAATTTATTTTGAATAACAGAGAAACTGCACCGTGGTGCCTGATCCACATGTCTTCTGTAAGATTTATCTGAACACAAGTTCTCAAAATAGAGGTTTCAGGGCAAATATGATAACTAGGACCATTCAAAATGAAAAACAAACAAGAATAATCAATCAAAAGAGCAAATCATTAAAAAGAAAAGCACACATACATGTCATTTTATGTCAAAGATGGATTTCCACCTCTGGGTTCTTAGGAACATTTCTGACACCTTAAGCCATGCTCATGTCAGATTTATTTACTGTTATACACAGTGTTAAGCTTCAAGAGTGGTCAATCAAAGTAAAATAGCGATTGAAACTGGCTCTCATGCAAGAAGTTTCAACTGCATGAACAATCTGATGAGAGAACAGAGCTACGGAATGACTACCTTAAAACTACAAAACGAGCAGAACCATTAGTAGCAAAGACACGATAATGATTGCAAGCATTGGGCTACTTGCTTGAAATTCAGACATGAATAGGTTCCCTACGTAGAGTTGTAAATGAGCATGCACATTAACCTCTAACCTCCCACCTTTACACAGTGGGACGTAAGCTAGGGCTAATCACTATTCCATGTCACCTTATAGGCTTTAGCAAGGCTTATACGTCAGAAGGAAAACTCTAAAGTATAGTGAAGGTTTGTGTAACCAAATCACGGAGGCAACAATACTTTAGTCATCGCCATGGCCTCTGCATCTCAACATTTTTACCCAATAAAAATATTAAGATCGTACTGTAAACTGAACTTCGACTAATACACAACCAAGTGTCTTCCTGCCTCAGTATTCTGTCTGAATGTCTATATGTCAGACACAGCTATGCGCTAGTAACGCTACCAAAGACACATTGTGACACAGGACGTATTACTGTAGACTACTCTAGTTGACGTTAGCTACATGTTAACTACTCCAGCTGACATTAGATGGGTTCAAAAATACTTAATGTGACACATATAATGGCAGATGACAGGTTCTTATCAAGTGCACTGTGTACCACACCACCAACTTCTACACTACCAAACAACCACCTTCCATCTGCGTTTTCAGTTGTTTTTTTTTTACTTTCCAGCTTTTAAATAAATACTTATTTTTAAATAGTATAAATCTCTTAATAGTCTAGGGCAGCTTAGCCTATGACATCTTAAATTTGTTAGTGTACAGCCCATGTGAATGAAAGATTAGGCAATATCATTCAGTATGTTATTCCTGGTTTGGAAAAGCATAAAAGTGTCACATTCCTCAGGTATAAATTTAGCCTTCATTATCAGGGCAGAATCACAACACTGCCCATTGAATATTTTGTGAACATAAATCACACTTTCAGTATTATTAAATAGCGCTTAAGAGGGTGCATTTCACAAATAGAAACCTTACAATCAACTGCATGATTATTCTGCAACAACAAAAAAAATGTACTGTTTACTGACACACCGACTGGTTCTTTTGTGTAGTGGAGAGCAAGGCATAACTTAATGCAGGGTAAAACCAGCTTTATGTTCAAGTGGAGACTGCATTTGGCCATCTTGAACTCCAATAGTATTGCCATCTGCAAATTATAATCCCAATCATACAGATAATAGTCCACAAAAAAATCATAATGTTTTTCAAATGCAAGCAAGTTCGTCATCACACTACTTTTAACATTGTGTTATAACTAAGCCCCCCAAAGAAAATGAAGAGATCTTTATATCCATGTAAATTTAAACCACTGTTTTTACTAGTTAAACATGTATCATACATCACAGGGAAAGGTTATGCTGAATTTGTTACATGCCATCATGTTACAGACATTACGGTTTGGTGCATGTAACTGCACAGAGAATACGCAGTAACCTTGAAGTAAAAAGCTTGATAAATATTATATGGAACCAAAATTCACAGGGGTGAGTTCCACCGGTAAAGTAATCGAGCTGATTGGCGTCTGACTACGGCGAGTGCAAATAACACACCTGGTGATTAAATCAGCAAGGGTGTTTTCCTCTGTCTTTTCTTTGGGAGGGTTGGGCTTTGGGTGCTTAAATATAGCATTTAAATATAAACAATCCTCTTGCACAATTTATTATTATTATTGTTTTATATTTATTTTAATAGCTATCTGAAATATTCTTTCAATTTTGAAGCCAATATATTTTGCCACAACACCTACCCTACTATTGACAGTTGCTCAAATACAAAAAATTACTATATCTTATTACTCTTACTAATATGATAATTAATCAATTTTCATGTCAAAGAGCACTTATTAAATGTCAAGCACAAATTTCAATAAATGCTCTAAATATTATAGTTATGCATATATAATATAATTATAAATAATAACAGTAATGTAATGTTAGCATGCAAGTTTGATTTCTTAGAAAGTCTAGTAGCAGATATTTCTAAGAAAATGAATCAGTGGCAACCCAAATACAAGTGGTATTAGTTTAGGATGAACCTTTCCATGCAAATGATATTTTTAGTAACACTGATAAGGTTTTATCTTGTCAATCACATTGATCAAACTCAATCACTGATATTAAGAAGAAGCTGCATAACAAGAGAAACAGCTCGAGAGAGAAACAGCTCCCTGTCTCCTCCTGATCTAACAGCATACCCTGCACGTACCCTGCAGAAGGGACGAGACCAAATCAAGACCATCGATCGATCGAAAACGCTCAGATTTGACACAGACACTAGCTGAAGACAGTGAGGGAGAGGAGTGTGTGCATGTTTGCTGTCTTTACGCAAAACAACTCGTTGCTCTGTTATGAATGGCAGGAGGCTTTCCTCCCTCCTAGAGCGGAGTGGGCTGAACCGCCTAGCTACAGCGCCTCTCGCCTTGCGTCAAGTTAGCTGGCGTTAGCTAGGTAGCTAACTAACTAGCTAACAAAAGGGGTAACCGTGGTTGTAAACGTCCATGAAAACACAGAAAACGCCTGCACTCCCCTCTTTGACAGTATTGTAAGGAGTCAGTTGCATGAAAGCCCCCCTTGTCACGCCTCTAAACGAAGCCAGGGGCGAGCTTATTGCATTGCTTATGGCTAGCGCCTTTAGCACGCCTGCTAAAGATACACGCCTGCTTCTCCATGTTGACCCGACCTGGAAAGTCCGGACACGAACTGCAAGAACCCACCAATCATTTCAATGGCCGTGCATTTTTTTTTCAGCACCCAGTAGTCGGCTCTTGACCGTCTGAAAAACATGCCGCGTTTGTTGTCATGCATTAAACGGTAAACTGTGGTCACTTTCCTGACGTGATGTTCCTCCAAAACACCAGTCAGTCTTTAACAGGACAAAGCGGGACTTACCTTCAAAGCAACAAAATAACGATGTAGCAACACCCGATCGAGTGTTGGGTTCTAAGGGCTTGTTTAATGTGCGGCAGGGTGTATGAAATGCTTAAGGAGAAAAGGGTTATGCACAGTATTTTTGGTAGACGTAGCTAGACCCCGTTGTCGCTCAGACAAAAGGTGCACCGAGCCCGTACGACCCGCCAATTCTGACCGAGCGTGCGTACGCTGCGCACCGTAGGATCATGGGAATTGTAGTCTTTGGTGTTTTCCACGCAGCAAACACTTGAAGCATCTTCAAGTCAGTCTGCCAATACACCACCTGCTTTATTCAGCGTGTAGGTAGGTATTCTCCTACAGGTTCATGTAAACAGAGGTGGCAGTCTACTACAGGCAACAGCAGCGCGTCTAACAAACGGACGTTGTCACAAAGCAGCTTTGGAGAGACATGCGTCTAAGCCCCAAGTGAGCAAGCCCGTCCCATCAGATCAGGAGGAAGAGGCCTTGAGAGGAACCAAGACTCAAAATGGGTTCTTGAAGGTAAAACCACCCTCAGTATTTTATCCCAGCTGCCTGGATTGCTGTGATTGTTACTTTCTAGGCATGAATGCCACCTCTGCCACCTCTGCATGTGTGTAACATGGATATTTTATGTAGGCCTAGTAAAACAGGTTGGAGTGGGACATTTTATCAGTGTCTGCACATTTCTAAGATTCACCCTGAAAATGTTGGCCTTAAAATATTTAGTTTTTATTGTAAGCATATTGTCATTCCTCATCTGCATGTGTGAGTCACAGAATTTACTCTTATGCCTACAAAGCGTGTGAACAGTAATTAAAGTACAGCCTCCACACGACAGGGTTAGTTTTAACAAACTGCTACAACTAGGCCTCCAAAAGGTTTCCCATTAGAGAAGCCCATTCCATCCATACATATTCAAAACATTTTTTTTGGTTTATGCACATGTCCATACTTTAGAAGACGTGTAAACAAAGTATAACTAAGTTTAGCAGTTGATATTTGCATGGAAGTCTTTGGGATTAGTAATTTCCTGGTAAAGGCAGGGCTTCCACTGTATTAACGCTGTTGCCCTCGTCATATCAAAAGTTTACACTCTTCACATTTCTTTCACTTTCTTGTTATTACCATTTGATATTGTCAGGAGCTTTTTACATCATGTTAAACATTTAAGTGAGGAATATAAATGAATGGAAAATAAATCAAGTGTAATTACTTTAACTCATTAAAATATTTTCCTTATTCTTTAAGTGTAATGCACCACAGAATATAAGTAGGGCTGTTTTAAAATTCATCTTCAATATCATTTAAACAGTTTTAACCCCACTTAAAATGCTAGGTACATAATGCTAACTGTTTCTAAAGACTAAAATATATGTAGAATGAAAGCTAAGGTTGCTGAAAAAAATGAGCAGTTTTTAAAAATAATTTACTGGTAGCTGGTAAAAAAAAAAGCTCTTTACTGACATTAAAATATTTCAATGCATTCAAGCTATAATAATAGAGTGCAAGTTATTATCACACAGGAGGTCCTCCCACCAATTGTTGTCTTGGAAAAGAAGGTAAATAATGTTCTATTTTCCCGTTCTGTAGACTTTCTAAAGTACTTAGGAATGTAGAGACTAGATAAGCAGACTTTATTTCATTTGAGGAACCTTGTACTATTAAGATGGTTCAACGCCTGTTTGATTATCTAATCCAAAGTTCAGCAAGTTGATGTTAAGCCAGGTCAACAAATTGAGTTGGGTAAAGTATAGGTCTGACTTCATAAAATGAAGCTGTATAACAGTTTGAACGACTGTTTCCAATGTTTATTTTTATATACATGCAACAGTCATGTTTTAATCAACTTACAGTAACTGTGCAACTGTGCAAATAATTTTCAGCTTAAAATAAACTATGGTCAAATGTTTGTGGACACCCCTTCTAATGAATGCATTCAGCTTTTTTAGGTTGCACCGGTTGCTATCTCAGATGTGCAAACGCACGCACACACAGAAAATGCTTGAGTACAGCATATGGCCTTTAAAACATATATGAGGGGGTGTATATGTACATATGTGAAAATATTTTAGAAGGAGTGATTATGACAATGTATACATTGTAAAAAGTCATTGCAACATATGAGCACATGCACTTACACAAACACACACACACACACACAGTATGCATCATAGAATGCTTAGTGTCTGCTCTGTATGTGCGCTAGGGACTGTTATATGAGTGGGGAGGGGTAAAAACAATGTGTTCTGCTTCATTAGCCCCTTGTAGCCCTTTTGATGCAGAGCATCATTTCTCACACTCAGCCCAGTCAATTAGCACCAACTCGAAGGTGACTTTGGGAAGAACTTTTGAGAACAGATCTTCTTCTCTGACGTCATAGGGGAAAAAGTTAGTGCAGTAGCTCAATATTAAGAGAAAAGATGCAATTACGGAACTAAAAAAGTGCAGAATTGACTGACAACTGAGGGTATAATATGATGGTATAGATTATTTATTATTATTTTACATTTTATTTTTCATTTAATTAAATTTAACAAATCTGCTTTGCTTCCACTGGACATCTGCAGCATGTAGAGGGCAAGATGAATTTAATCAAGTATAAGGAAACTAGGAGAAAATGTCCTGCCTTCAGTGAGAAAGCTAAATGTTGGGTGTCCAACAGGATAATAATCCCAATCCTTCTTCATCAAGTTCATCAAGGCCTGGTTTCAGAATAAGTCCTGGAAGATTCAGGAGAGGTTGTCTAAACAGATTAATTTGAACCCCATAGACAACAGAAGGCGGTTGCATCATGCAAACCCATGAATATTAGTGTACTGGAGGTCATTGCTTATGAGGAACGGGTTAAGCTTACAGCTGGTGTCTGGCTGTGCATCACGTTTGCGGCAGCAAAAGGGTGCTACTAAGTTCTAAAGATGCCTGGAATATACGGGGTTGAATGATTCTGAGACTGCAGTCCTCATTAAAAGTGGTATTTTGTTGTTATTAGTCGTGTGGAGCTGTTTAAACTGTCCTTATTCAATTGTTTTACTGCAAACAGCTGAAAGTTCTGTACATTTAGCTAATAAACCTATTGTGCAGTGGGGGCTGAATAATTTTCCCAAACAACATAAATAACATCATTCTATGAAAAATACAACACTTTCTTTAATAACTTGACACAATAATGCAGAATTCAGCTGATTCCTGGTGTGTGTGTTCATACTGGATGTTTCATAGTGGCTTTCAAATGAGGCTCAGCCAATCAGATTTGAGAAAAGATGCCATTTA
Organism: Salminus brasiliensis; assembly: GCF_030463535.1. Taxonomy (NCBI): domain Eukaryota; kingdom Metazoa; phylum Chordata; class Actinopteri; order Characiformes; family Bryconidae; genus Salminus; species Salminus brasiliensis. Next base: position 28,119,889 of record NC_132889.1, on the reverse strand, counting down.
TTTAATAGTATGTTTAATGGGGCACACTAATGGGAAGGGCATTGCAGAGATAAGGAGGGAGTGGCAAGGTCAAGAAGAAGCAAATAAAGGAGAGGACGACTGGAGATTTGTAGAGCCAGGCCAAGACCTGAAAGATGGACTGGTAACAAAATATAAAAGTGAAAGAATCAGTAGGTTACATTTTTCATGCTGCAGTGTGATTATTGTGAACTGCCTGATGAGTTTAATCAAGTATGTTGGGCTATGGATGTCACCAGTCCGATTCCCTGGATCCAGATCCCTGGATTACCAAGAATCTTTATTTATTAAACCAAAATTCTCATAGATTGGGTCTATTTATTGTTTTAACACTCTGCCCCTTACAGTCTGTTGGCAACTCTTAAACCTTATAGGTGCTACTTATAAAGGTTATATTGTACATTACGTTTTTAAATGTTGAACTTTGATCTATGTAGAACCATTGCCTTTACTAGAACCCTTTTACAAAAGAATATGCATTCCTCTGTGCTGGAAAGGAGTGTGTATGTGTATGTGTATGTGTGTGTGTGTGTGTGTGTGTGTGTGTGTGTGTGTGTGTGTGTGTGTGTGTGTGTGTTTCTCTCTATGTGCTAGGGTAATGTAGAGGAAAGAGTTCTGATCTAGAGTGTGTGGAGAACAAAAGAGGAGCACTAACAAAATTTATCATCTGCCCGAGCACCATGATTGAGTTAATTACCCCATTACTCACGTAAACCAGCAACGCTGTCTGGGCAACCAGGGACACGCTCATACTTTCATTCGCATGGGGAGAGAGAGTGGAGGGTGTGAAATAGTCTCTCTCTGTCATCGAGCTCTGCCATGGCATCAGAGAAGACAGTCAGACATTGCCCTTCCTTTCCCTGTGTGAAGAAAAAAAATACTTTCAGTGATTGGATATCAGGTTTTAATTTTGGTATCAGGATTAAATAACTGAGATACAGCCAAAAAAAAAGCACTGTGGCTGGAGAAGCCATTGGCAGAAATGACTCTCTCTTAAATGCTGGACACAGTGGCTTCACTACTGGAGAGGCAGAGGCCCATGGTGTGGGGGTGGGGCAATCTTGATTGGGCCCCTCATCATGTGAAGATGCTGACACAACTGTGCATCCATGACTAACACCTCAAGTTTCCTAACACCACCTCAGCAGTTAGCTTCCATCAGCACTACACAGATTGCCCAAAGGCTTATTTATCCTCTTATTGAGAGTGTATCTGATCCTTGGTAACCTTTTAACCTGGGTAATGCTTTGTATCCTGCAGTCTGAGATATTGAAGTGATTCCCATGAAATAGTATGTCAAATGTATTAAAAAAAAACTACTAGACTATCTACTAGAGTGCATTCATTAAAAAGGGTATCCACAAACAATTGGACATACAGTGTATGCATAATTGTGTCTGACGGATGTTGATTTCTTGTGAAAATGGGTGAATGCAAACAATATTTTGTGAATATACAATATTTGATAGTCTTTGCATTTGTTTAAACTAAACTGTCCAGTCTGAGTGTATGTGCCCATTTATGAACCTGCTAATGTAATCTGGCTCTTTTTAATCAATAAATAATGGTTGTTAAATTATTAAAACAACATTAGGTTTATCAGTGTGACTGGGTAAGAAAGCGATAAGAAGAAAAAACAGGTCCTATATATACACTATATTGTCAAAAGTATTCATTCACCCATCCAAATAATTGAATTCAGGTGTTCCATCAATTCCATGACCACAGCTGTATAAAACCCAGGCATGCAGACTGCTCCTGCAAACAATTGTGAAAGAATTGGTCACTCTCAGAATTCCAGTCTGGCAATCCGACTGCCAAGTTTGGTGGAGGGGGGATTATGGTGTGGAGTTGTTTTTCAGGAGTTGGGTTTGGCCCCTTAGTTCCAGTGAAAGGAACTCTTAATGCTTCAGCATACCAAGAGGTTCTGGTCAGTTTCATGCTCCCAACTTTGCGGGAACAGTTTGGGGATGACCCCTTCCTGTTCCAACATGACTGCGCACCAGTGCACAAAACAAGGTTCATAAAGACATGGATGAGTGCGTTTGGTTTAGAAGAACTTGACTGGCCTGCACAGAGTCCTGACCTCAACCCGATAGAACACCTTTGGGATGAATTAGAGCTGAGACTTAATAACCGTACTAAACCCTAAAGATTAAAGAATGGGATGTCACTTTTGTCACTATACTTTTGGCAGTATAGTGTACATTGTTTGTTGCTGTTTTAATTTACTTTTAATTACAACAATGCACAATTTAAATAAAAAATTATGACTTAAATAAAACACTTTTTTCCCCTTAAAGTATTGATTCTCCATATGGAACATCAGAATCAAAGTACTGATACCCCAGTACTGAGCTGGCCTCTCCTATTGCATGGGTTTCAGTAGAGGCTACAGTAGAGTCCACAAGCTAGCTAACGCAACGGTTGCAGCTGAACCAGCTGTTTTGTGTTTAAGCTAGGTATTTTCCGTGTTAGTGGATACACCTGTGGCAACATTAACACCTTTTCACTCTTCCACAGATATACAGTACATATGGAAACTTATTTGCTGCAGTAAGGGAGGAAAGTGACTAACTTTGTCAAGGTAGGCCTACTATTTTGCCAAAGACAGTATACAGGCAGCTAGTAAGCCATGCCAGTTCAGTGTCCTGGTCAGTGGTCAGCTATTCAGTGTGGTTAAACGGTCAAACAAAGTGTTATTGCTTTCACAGTTTATCTTAATATGGTATAATGGACTAACAACAAAGCTTTAAAGGGTTTCTGCTCCAGACAGACTAGAGCTGTTGAAAAGACTAGCTTCTGCTGGTTGCTGGCTTCATATGGTCTAAGCTGGCCTTTAATGGTCAAGGTGGTTGAAAAGGTGGTCATCCAGCTGAAGAGAACACACTATATCTGTACGCAAGCTCGTTGAGCTGGTTAACCAGTCTCTTAATCAGTATAGCATGTTTTCGTCATACTTGTTTGGTTGCTAGCTGGTCTGTCAGAATGGCCAGTCTGACCAAGCTGGTCATCAAGCGGTAAAGCTTATCATACTGGTGGACCAGCATAGTCATAATAGTAATGCTGGTTGACTAGCTAGGCCAGCTTGCTCAAACCCAAGCGAAAACACACCCATGCTGGTCAAGAGCTAACATGGTAGTTGGCATCAGAGGTGCTTCTGACACCCCAGTAAAGTTTAAACTTAAGCCGTGCACCCAGACCTGGTTTAAACCCCCCTCGTTTAACAGCAGGTTCAGCTAATTCAGCTCATACATGCTGAATTTACTGAATCTACATGGCAAGACGTGTTGTGTGATCAGCTGCCCCCTGGTGCCTAAAACCAAGAATACACTGGCCACTATTTCGAGGCTGCACCAAGGGCAACTTGACCAATGGCGCCATCTATTGGCCAGTGGTTGAATGTCCTCTGAGGGAAGACCTTGTTACCTGAATAGCTGTGTTGGGTTATCGTTTATTTTCAATCAGTGAATGATCTATGATCTAAGTTATAGCCCATTAGATTTATTTCCATGTTTATGTTTTTTTTTTATATTTTATAAATTTTATTTGATCGTTTAGCAAACAAGATACATTTTATAAAGTTAAAATTTACATTGATGATAATTTGGGAAATATTTGGAGTATTTGCACCGATGGCTCTGTTGGCAGCTAATGGGCTGGAGGTTAGACTGTCGTGGAAGGGAACTTTATCTTTAGGTGAGCAGAAGCACAGCCTGCACCTTTAAGAAAACTGCCGGGAGAGGGTAAATCGTATGGCAACTTTTTATTCACTATTAAACACAGGGGGGATTAAACTCTTAATACTATCTCCATTTGTTTGATCTGCTCCGTGTATTTATTATTTCATGGCTTATCTCGATTCCCGAAACTTCATAAATCTCCAGCCTGTGCAGAGGGGAGGAATCATTTTCCATCATCGCCCCCCTACTAATCTGCAGGATGGGCCTGGTGGGAAATAAAAATCAATATATCATCATAGCGGCTCGAGAATGTAATCCCGTTCAAGCCTCTGTTTATCGGATGTTCCGACAGATGCGTTCACACCGTGTAGCAGAACATCCCTCCTGTCCGCTGAGCGCTGCTTTATGGGTTTCACTCTGGCTAAAGCCGCTCAGATGGGCTGGGGAGTCGCGCCTGCTGAACGCCAGGTGGCGCTTGGGAGCACTTGGCAGCGGAAGCGCTTTACATTGTGTTTGAAGCGACTGTGGGTTGAAGTGGTGGGAAGTTTCGGTCAATTTAAGTATCGTGATATTTATCAAATAAATTAGCATTAATGAAATGAACGAAGCTTTTAAACTGAGATAATTCACATGCTATATATATATTTGTTGTTTTTTACCACAGACATGCAGAATATTAAAGAGATTATTAATTAGATATGAGCTTTTTTAGAGTATTGTAAACATTAACCAGACAGAAATAAGGAATATTTTATTTATGCATTTTATTTATTTTTTATTATAATATTTTTGTGTTTGAAATGTTCAAAACAATCTTAAGAGCACAGTGCATCACTTGTGCTGCTTTTAATGCCCAGGTCCTGGGTTCTGTATGTAAACTGTGCAGAAATATTATGATCTTGATTATGGCTTATTTTCATGGCTCATTGTGTATCAGATATGTATGACTAGGTAAAGGCATGTCAGTTTAAGTGTGAATACTCTGAATGTGCTTAGAGGTAGAAGCATTCATTTATTTATTTTTGTTGGGTTGTGTTGGTCGGCCACTGGACACACTTGAATCGTATAAATCCAAAGTACCATTCAGTGCATCGTTTGCTTTATTTTTTATGTCTCATACATGCCAGTACTGTAAGACCAGTGTCGGTGTGTTGATTACAGCATGTATTGATTACAATTCCATATATAATACTTCCCATATGACACCAGTCATAACCTGCCGAAGCCGTTCTTTACATAACACGTTATTCCTCAAGCGTAGCCTTCAGCCGAGTCCGAGCCCGGCGAAAGCGGAATCGAACATCTTGAAGAATGTTTTGTGAAGCATATGTCTTGTGTTGTCCCCCTCCTCTCTTCCCTTTGTGTCCTGCTGTGTAAGGTGGTATAATATGTCTACGGTCCATATGTGCAGTGCTCTTTAAAATTCTTTCCTCTGCAGAAGAAGCAGCGCTGGCACTATCCTACCCGCATACATCACAAACTCACACAGAGAGACTGATACATGTCCTTTCTGTCCTCTCTCGCTCCCTCGCTTTCTTTTCCACACTCCCCATTTCTCTCTCTATCTCCTGCTCTGTGAAAGACTAAAGAGAGAGAGAGAGAAAGAGGTCATGCAGAGTTTGAGACGCCAAGGCCAGAGAAACCTCTCCGATACTTCATGTTTTTTTCCTTATGTTTTTTTTTTCTACACATCACTCATTCCTCTCGTTTCATCCTACTTAGGCTGCTAACTTCCTCCCCCCCTCACTTCCTCTTCATCACGTATGGTGGGACACTATTTTCACCCAACCCAACCTACCCACCATCAGCCATCATCCTCGCCCAATTGAACTTATTTTGACTCCGGCGACAGGATCGATTACTGTGATCAAATTGTCATTTGCAGGCAAACGGCCATTCAGTGTCCTAATGGGGGGCATAAGATCACAGCCTGTCCCTTTGACCCAAGGAGACGGTGGTTCACTGTGGCGTTTGTTGTGCTTGACTGATTTGTGATCAGATCTATTAGGAATACAGTCCAACACTATGACACTACAATAACACATACCACTTATTCTTATTATTCTTCTTATTATTATTATTATGAATATTCATTTAGACTATTCTTAAATGGTTAAGTAAGTATCATACTGAATACTCTACTAGTTAAGATGTATGTGCTTTTGGGAAACTAGGCCCTGCTTCTTTAATTTGGGACCACACCTGCTTAAAACTGTGATATTATTATTATTATTATTATTATTATGTTTTGACTTCAGATCCTCCATTTTCACTTTGAAACACAGTAGTACAGCAACATCAAAACCCTTTAGAATTTTGAGTGAAAGCTTGTGAGCTCCAAATGCTTCTGTGATGTCGGCCTGCCCCAGGACATGGTATCATCACAGGTTTTGGGGGAGTCTGCGTTCATGGTCAGGTCAGACCAGATCTTGCCCTCAACGCATGCCTGAGTCAAAGGTTGTTGAGAACAAGGGAACAGAAAAAAGAAGAAGAAAGCCTAGTGGACTAAAGAATGGAGAAAGGAAGAGCCTCGAAGCTGACCTTTGCCCTCTGGTCTTCCTTCCCTCTTTCACTTTCTCTCTCCCTCCCTATGTTTCCCTGCTTGTTCCTTTCTGCTGTGTTACCAGAGACTCTTTGTGTCCGGAGCTGACCTGACCTCGGGCTGCAGCCTGGGCGACCCTTACGCGGGTCATCCAGCGGCCATGGCGACGGAGGGGTCGGTCTGCGGCCTCAGGTCACTTTCTGGTCAACATCAGGTCACATTGCGGTCAACATCAGTGGTGCAGTCAGGACCCTAAAGCGACAACATGCTTCTGATGGGTAGGACATATTGAATTAAAAGGCACTATTTGAAGTAGCAGGGTTTCAGGTGCATTGAAAGTAGCATTCATCTTCTGTAGAGCTGCACCATTAAAAGAGTCCATGGGCACAAGAAATGCGTAGATGGCCAACTACAAAAAGACTTGAAAATGTTACACCCCCCCGTGTGTGTGTGTGTGTGTGTGTGTGTGTATATATATATATATATATATATATATATATATATATATATATATATATATATATATATATATATATCATTTATGTATTTATTATTATTATTGTTGTTATTATTATATATAATATAATATAATGTATGTACACACACAGGCACACAAGTCCTGTTCTTTGAACTGCAACTTGCACCTCAGAGCACTTGTATTTTACCATATTCTGTATAACTGGCCTTGAGGTAACCTCTGGCCAATGCCAAGTGAATGAAGGGTCATTTTACGGTCACCCACAGGGATAGGCTCAGGACTAGCTTGATTTTTTTCATGTTCTAATTAACACTGTGGGAAAACATCTACTTTCTAGCATTTAAATACATATTTGCCCTTGCAGTGATCCCAGCCAGGAGTTCACCCAGTGGTCACCATTAAGTGGCAGGTTGAAACAGCTGTACGTTCAAGTCCCTTTATTTTGTTTTTCAGAGGAATTAGCCAATACAGTTCAAACCTGAATGCGATCTGTCTGCAGTTGTGGGTCATCCGCTGGTCAGCATCATGGGGAGTGTTAAAAAAAAAAAGTGTTTTGAGGGTGATTGCCTGACCCAGGTTATTACTTCTGACCTCTTATGCAACACTGGACAGCGGCTGTTTGTTGATGTTTGACTTTCGCCTTTGTAGCACAGTCTGCTGTTGCATCCCAGTGTTTTGAGAGCATTGGAAACCATGAGTCCATGAGCGACTCTGAGTATATCACTTATGCACAGTTCATCTACCAATTTGTTCTGTCAAATTGCCTTTGCCAAAGACCCCATTACCCATTTTAGAAGAATGGAGATAAGATATTTGATGGTAAAGAAGGTGGAATTAAATGCAGATTGTCAAATAAATACACTCTTATACCAAATAAGAACCCTTTTTGGTTCCAATTTGGTTTCAGTTGAGTATTTCCATTGAATGTTTCTTCTGTGGCGTCTTCAAAAGACCCCCCATTAATTAGGCTTTATTTCATAAGAGTGGATTTGATGAAGGTGATGGAAAAAACAATTCTCTTCTTCTGCTATTTGTGAATAAAGCTGGGAGGAACATGCTAGACCCTCCTAGATCATTGCTAACAGGCAGCCTCAGCTCGTACCATGTATGGGAAGATTAGAATTTTCACACACTTTCATGAATATTAATGTGACCTGAAATTCACCCAAAATCCAGGCGGGTCGTCTGGCGGTCAGCCGCCCCGGGGTGTGTCAAAGCTCTCCGATGCTCTTCAACATCCGAAAACCCAAACTCGCTCAGTAGATGTGGTCATGGCTATTGAAACCTACATGAAGTGCATTTGACCTGCATCTGACCTGCCTGTAGCCCGGGTCACTCGGCGGTCAGCTTGCAGGTCAGTTTTTGGTCAGACTGTCCTGCGCCCTCCGAGCCACAGTAGGACAGTAGCGCGTCCAGGCGAGTGGAGCGGCTTGTCAGGTGGGCCCGTGTGCTCATTCATCCTGCCTCTAATCATTACAGATGGGGGACAGCGGCGTAAACAGGCATCATTAGGGCCACTCGTCACAGGCACTCACGTCCACTTTAAAGTACCATTATGGCTGCAAGGGGCCATGCGTAATGCACTCTCCAGGGGAATGAAAGAGTCAGAGAGAGGGGAGAGAGAGAGGATAAAGTCGTTTTTGGCCGGCCTGGTGTCATTTAGACGTGTGCGTTTTGGATGGCAATCATTCACGTCATTGACACTTCTGTGAGCATCATCAAAAAACATAATGTACATAACAAAGATTGGCAGTATGATTAAAAAATGTGTATGAAGTTGTAGTGTGTTGTGTGTAGCAATAAAATAAGCCAACCAGGCCACAACAGCAGAATAGAATAGTGTTAGATGTTGTTTTCTAGTGTAAATTGATGAGGAAATGCAACACAAATGGGTAAATCAGGCCATAATTGGGCAGGACGGAAGAGAATGGCCTAGACGTTCTCCCAGTAAAATGAAATTGGTCCTCTGGTTGATGATCCAAACTGAGTCAGTAGCATTGTTGTTTAATAGAGTAATCTTTCCCATTGGTTCCTGACATCATCAGTTTGCATATCGTCATGGTTCTTTCTCTTCTGTATTACCTCAACTTGGATATGCATCTTTCCTATACTCTGTGGTTAGCCTTGTAGCATCATTGTCATTGGCTGTAAGGGCAAGTTAACAAGTGTCCTTCTAGGCCTATATGGGCAATATGACGGTACACATTATCATGATAAATTGCACATATCAGTTAAACCATTTTGTCCCCACCTGCCCTGATACTGATTGTTTCTATGACAGCTGGTCCTGCAGTAACAAGTTAACTTAGTTATGTAGATCTACCTCAAGCCCATAACTTATGCTCATGCTACTTTCATTAGTCGATCATATTAAGTTGCATATAGGAGTATATATAGGAGATATAAAATATATATATATATATATATATATATATATATATATATATATATATATATATATATATATATATATATATATATATATATATATATATTTAATAATAATAATAACTAAAAAAATAAAACCACTCAGTCCAATCCCCGCAAACCAGTGAGCTTATGTTGATCAAGGGCATCTTGATTTAGGCAGGAGTAAACGCTTTAGATATTTCTTTAACAATGTAGAAAAGGCACTTTTCATTTTGTTGTGGTAATGACAAAAAACTACAACAAACAAACAAAAAATCATCATTTGAATGAATAATTCCAGATGTAAGCTAGAGGAGTATAAAGCCCCCCAGCATTGAGCTGTGGAGCAGTGGAACTGTGTTCTGAAATGATGGCGCTCAATCCAGTACTTTTGAGATGAGTTGGGGAGTTGAGGATGAGGTGTTGTGATGATCATCCAACATCCTGACCTTAACAAGGACCTCCCTTGATTTCAGAAGAAACAATGAATGCGCAGGTTTCCCAATACTTCTACCCATATGGTGTACCTAGCCAGGTCTGATTAGTTTGGTCAATCTTGGACCTTGCTTTTAGGGTCGAATTGAGGTCAGTTCTGACGAGCTTCAGTTGGATCAAAAAGAATGCCTGTTTAAAGGCTAAATCAAGACAGCCCAGGACAGAGTTGAAACCAATATCTACCAATTACCACGTCTTCTTCGGGGCTAATTTAGGTCTGGCAAGCTGGCCTGATAATAAACGTCCATTGATGTCTGTGCCCACTGAGAAAAAACGGTGTACAGGAGAGTAGAATGGAATAGAATGGCCTAGAAGTAAGATGTGCAGCACAGGTTGTTGTGGGGAAATGTAAAAATAAAGAAAAGCAGGCCTCAGTTGAGCAGAACAGAGCTATGGAAATGACTCTTGTGCGATTGTGTTAATAAAAATGTGATGAGAGAGAGAAAGAAATTTTAGAGGGAGATTATGTTTGGTGGTAAAATGGCGGCGTAGCTGATGATGTTTCTGCTTGTATGTGAGGGAGGAGGAGGATCTTGTAGGCAGCGAGTTCATCGGCAGGGCAATGACAGACCCTCCATTCTCAATCACACTGTAGTCCCCTGGGGCGCACAACGCTGCTGCTGAGTGTGTGGATGAGCGTGTGTGTGTGTGTGTGTGCATCAGGCAGCTTTTGCGTGGGTGAGAGAAGGAGAGAGAGAGGAAAAGACAAATAATAAGGGGCGAAAGGAGGGTATTAAGGAGACAAAAAAGGTAGGAGAGAGGAGAACATGGAGACAGGCAGAACAAGGTTTGGGAAGAGAAAATGCCTCGTGAAGGCAGAACAAAAGAACCAGAAGGAAACGTGAAGCACAGACGTATTCGGCAAAAAAAGATTACGCTCTTTTTGTGTATGTGTGCCCGAAAAAGTGTGTGCGTTAAATTAGACTTTGCGGTAAACAAATGACATCAGAAGCACACCATGTGGCATCGCCATGGCAATAGCCATAACCAGCAGGCAGCTACACTTTGCTGAACCCTCTTTCTCCATCTGCATCTCTCTCTCCCTCTCTCCCTCTCTATCTCCACCTGCTCTTCACCCCATCAGTGCCGGGGTCGTTGCGAGGTCGTCAGGAAAAATGAAGCGCCTTTGCTACGCTGCGTAATGCTGCTGATGGAATTCTCGCTCTTCCTCTTGTGCTCTCTCTCTCTCTCTCTCTTTCTCTCTTTTTCCTCTCTCTCTACCTCTCTCTCATTCTTTCTCACCCTGTCTCTCCATTTCTTTGCCTTGTCCCCGGCCTTATCTCGTCCATCCGTTCACCCCTGCGTTCATTTCTCATCCCTTCCTTTGTTCAGGAGGAGGCCAGAAGATGGACAGATGTGAGGAAGGAAGAGTGAAGGATTCCTTGGCCATGCTGCAGTTTGATGCTGATGTTGCTGTGAAACTCTATTGATTGTTAGGTTGAGCTTTTTGAGAATGGAGATCACCTTTAGGTGCAGTCTTAAAAAAAACAGAGATGCTTCAGTGCTTGTTTGAGCGATGCTGAAGAAGAACCCATTTTTGGTTCATTTTCTATAAAGAACAATGTTTGTAATAGAGATCTAAAGGTCTAAAGATTTACTTGATGTACAGGTTCTTCACAGTCCCACATCTCTATTACTAACATGGTTCTTTATGGAATCAAAAGTGGTTGTTCTAAGGCATCACATAAAGAGCAATTTGAAAAATTTTGATTTTTAAGAGTGCAGGTGGCTCGGGAGAAGTGTTCAGCTTTATTTTTGCGTCTTAAATGTGGGCAGTTAATTAAAGGTAAATGCTGTTGTGGTACACGATTCTCATTCTCATAAGATCACCTAAACTATTTTTAGATGTTTAACATATTTGAAGTAGGGGTGGACGATATGGTAAAAATATGATCTCACAATATTAGGCATGTCCTGATCAGGTTCTTTTAATAATAAAGCGCCTCTGTTTAGAGAAGATGAGCTGCTGATTAATACTTTCAGTAAAATCACTTTATTTTTAGTATCAGTTTCTATAATACGACTTTCTGGACTGATTGATTTAGTGTAATAGTGTTTAATATCTTATAATCCAGTCTGACTCTCCTCCCTGACCAATCCGCTCCCAGCTCCTTTAAAACACTGCAGTCATGTCACTTTTTATGTGAGAGTGTATTGATACATGCTCTGGACTAATATCAGTAATATCTGTCTACTGGTATAAAATAACAGTTTTTTTTATTAGCTGTTTATTAGCATTAGCCTCCATGTGGTTCTGAAAGCGCTCTTTAAGGCTGGTTTAAAAAAAAAGAAAGGTGTTCAGTTCTCCTGCTGGTAAAACATATTGCCCACCTCTGATTTCAAGTAACTTTAGAAGTGAAATGACCTCTTAGACAGTTAAGCTTTGTTCAAAATCACAAAGAAGGAGAAGTGCAGTGAGATGACTTTACTTAACAAGGTAATATTATGTACATACAATTGTCTGAAAAAAAAAAAGTTGAATAATCCTATATCAGATACGTTGCCTACATTTAAGATGCTTTCCCTTGCCGAGATCTCATTTCTTTAGTGTATGTAGACAGTATACTCAGGCCACTATATGTGAGCGGTAAGCTACAGTAGTCGTGCTCAGTCCTGTTTTCAATTTATCTCGATGAAGCCAGGCTTTCTTCTGTCTTGTTAGGCATGTTGAGAATTTCCCAGTAGGTCTATAGGATAACATGGGTTTAAATGCAATCTGTTGCATATTAACACCTCCTTAGTGCATTTATACAGTCCGTTCCGCAGTGCATTCCTGTTACACAAGCATTTGCCGGTACATTCACAAGAAAATCCTCATCATGTGTAAATCCGCGGAGCTGAACTGAAGTGTGCCAAAATGTGCTTCTAGAACAATTTGGAAAAGAACCACTTTGGGGTTCCCTAAAGAGTGTTTAAATTGCTGATTTTATTTTGTAAATGAAGTAATGTAAGTAACCTTATTTATTTATTTATTTATTTATTGTCAGACCTAATTTAGACATAAATTTTGCACAATGGAAGTGTTTTGGTATAAAAAAAAAAATAACTCAAGAAGGCATCAAGAACAAGGCAAAATGTACCATTTAAAGTCCACTTGAGCCTAAGAGCCCTTTTAAGAAGCTTTATTTTAATTAGTGGAGGCCTACTTTTGCATAAAAGCAGAAGTGAACTCCTCTGAAAACACACCTTAGTAAGCTGTCAACCAACTCTGACTTGGTTAGTCATTTGCCCTTGAGTTGGTCTGCTGAGTCCAGTAAAGAACAGAGCTCGTGCTCTGACTACAAAAACACCCCAGCCCGCAATTAAGGGGAAAATATCCCAAGGCTTTAATGCATAATTCCAGGAGCTCCAGAATTATTGGTGTGCTGCAGGGCTGCGGGAGCCTCTCAAGTGGAAAACTAAACTTTTTACTCTTTGTTCTTGATGTTGTCTTCGGGTGTTTTGCTTTGATTTGGCCTCATGCCAAAATACTTCCATTCTGCAAACATCCGGTCTGAATCTATCTGAATCTGTATCTGTATAAACTGTGCTCTGCAGTGAGATTACACTGTGTTGTTTAGGTTTGACCTGCTGTTGAAATTACCATACCTTTGGCCAATACTTAGTTTGAATACTATGTTTAATGATGAGACCTGATTTTATTGGTCTGTTTTATTAACTGTGTGGTTTGTACATTTATTGGAGGTGAGCTTGTTGTGGATCCACTGAGGAAAGAGCGTTCCACCATGTGGTCACTAGATGTCAGCAGACTGAAACAGATTGAAAAGCACTGCCAGAACTCACGAAAACCCTTGGACAGTGTAAATTAGTGTAAGACCAGGCTTACTGGACTGTAGGTAACAACATTGACTCTCATCAATTTCTGGTAGGTTTGCTGTGTTGTCATGCCAAGACTTCAGGTCAGTGTAGCGCTCTGAGAGAACTGAAGGAAGTTTGAATGTGGAGATGAACTAATGCTCACATAAAGGTTTAAAAAATAATCTAGAATCATTTTGGCCTATTTCTTGTCATACTGTGGTGGTCTCTAGTCAGACATTGTCCGCTATTAATTAAACAGCTCTAATCTTAGCTAATCGAAGCCACTCAGGTCATTCCTAGACCAACTCTAACAGTAGTCATCAGTTGTCAACACTCTAATGTGTAATTATGAGAATTGATTTCCCTAAGATATTAAAGATTAAATTAATCCAGATCACATGTGCCACAACTATGCTTTATAATTTGCTTAATAATTTTTAATTGTGTTTATTTTCATTAAAATACACACACAAAACAGGCTGTGGTGGCTCAGCGGTTAGAGCTCCAGGCAGTTGATGACAGGGTTGTGGATTTGATACCGGCAAGCTGCCACTGTTGAACCCTTGAGCAAGGCCCTTAACTCTCTCTGTTCCTCGGCCGCCGCAGTGATGGCTGCCCACCACTCCGGGCACATGTGCTTACTGTCCACTGTGTGTTTGGGTTAAAGGTGGAGGCCAAATTACATCTGTGTCCAACATAAATGGTGAATATGGGAATACGTCTCACTCACTCTCACTCACACACACGCTCTCTCTCTCTCTCTCTCACACACACACACACACACACACACACACACACACATATATATATATATATATATATATATATATATATATATATATATATATGCTGAAATGTTTGCGGACACCCGTTCTAATGAACTACTTTAAGCCATGGGCTAGAGGGGTATAGTGTGTATAGTGTTCTCTGGAATGATTGGTGCTCCATCCAATACTCTTGGATTAGTTGGAAAATTGGGGATAAGGTGGGGTGCTGATCATCTAACATCCTGACCTTATTAACACTCTCGTCGCTGAATTCACTCAAATCCTCACAGCAATGCTCCTTAGTCTAGTAGAAAGGCTTCTCTGGACAGTAGATACAGTTACTACAATATCAAATGAGCCCAATACTTCTGTCCCTTGAGTGTAGATTGTTGCATTGCATTTGTTTTCTTATTATTATAATAATAATCATCATCATCATCATCATTATATGTATTCTGCTACATAGGACATTGAGTCTGTGTTAGAATTTGTCAAGTCATGTGCTTACATTAGATGTCTGGTATATTTGTGCCGATTGATTGAAGACAATATAAAATGTAATAAGTGGATTTACGGAACAATAGCTTGATGAAAGAAGCTTCAGGCAGTCGTATTTCAGCCCTGTTGACTGAGTTATATGTTGTATTCCAGCTCTCGCTCATTTCCCTTTTCCAGCCCTTTCCTCCATCGCTCATAATTTCACTCTGTCAGTTGGTGGGCTGTGGGCCGAGGTTGTCAGGGCAACTGGTGGCATGGTGACTGGGCATGCGGTTGCCATGGGTGGCAGCTGCTGTGATGGCCAGGTTGGCAGGGTTTCCAGTGGAACAGGTAGAAGAGCCAACAGATCACCCCCCCCCCACCTTCACCTAATTTCTCTCTCTCTTCCTCTGTCCCCATGTCTCGCTCTCTCTCTGCCTTTGCCACACAGACCACTCTGTATATACCCATATTTCAAGTGACATCCCATTTGCTGAGTATACACAGAGAAACTGATCAGAAATACACACAGAAAGGTAATGATTTCAGCACAGATTATATGCAACTAAGCACATTTAAAAATTGTACAGCCAGCAAGGGCATACATTTGTGGGCCATACGAGACCACCATTCTCAGGCCCTACATCTACTGTATGCAAGAATGAAAGAAAATGAGACACTTTATTCATTTAGTCTGGAAAAAGTAGAATGAATGCTAAGATAAATACATACAGTAGAACAATAAGTAACTACATGCAGGTAAATTAGAAATCATCCTTTTTTCCTTAGAGTATTTATATACCATATACCAGTGATCAGCAACTCCTGATGAGATTCCTGCACAGTTTTGTGCTTTTCCTGCTCAAGCACATCTGATTCATCCCACCTGTTAATTGCCAAGATTAGTAGGCCAAGAGCAGGGAAATCAGCAAACTAGAAGGTGCATTGGGAGGTGCTCCCTGGTTGCTCAGAGGTCTTACGTGATTGCTTATAAATCAAATCAAGAAACTGCACTAGAAATATTATGCTTACAAAGAGAACTGGAATCCAGGACCTCTAGTCTAGATTCCAAACATCAGGAATTCTGCCTGGATCCCCTGCAGTTTCACTGTGGAAGGTGATTTAGTCTTAAGATCCGAAAGCGGACGGACCCTGCCTGGCTGTGCAGAGTGAATATACAGAAATCAATCCATTCATTTAAAGTGTTAGTTTTCTTCCATGAAAAAAAGAGGAGTGGCGTGTTCGAGTGCACATTTCGGAAGTTTCCAGTTTCACGATGATATGGTATTGTTCATTTGGTTATTTTGGTATGATTTAGAATGATCTTAAAGAAAGAACTAAATACCCACATGTGTGCATACATACATTTATGTATACATTTATTGAATATCATTATAATCAGTTCAGTTATTCCAGAATTTATTAATTTATGAGGCATCGATACATTTTACAGCTCTAGTGGTTGTAAATGCAGTACAGATAACACTACCTCGCATCACCCTCTAAAGCCTGATCCATCAAATAATCGCCAGAAAATTCAAATTCTTTAAAATGTACTTCTGAGCATTTATATGCATATATGGCTTTTATTTTGAATCTTATTTGGTATATCTGGAATTTATTTCTTATAGCAGTTTTTTTAACAAACCTAAACATATAGAACCCAACTTTCAACTTTTAAAGTAAATTTTAAAGTAATTTCAGACTGAATTTAAATTTCAAACATAATCCTGTGTGTATCTTTCTAGTGCATGCAGAAACCACCAGAAAACATGTCTCTGATCATGTATATCATTTCTTATCTATGTAATTAATGCTTATTCATTAAACTGACTATATTATTGTTATTATTTATATATCCTTTAAGGGTTTTGTTGAAGCATTTAGTTAAATTAATCAAAAATAATGTTTACTTCTCATAAAAATGGACTTGATGAAGAGGTTAGCGTTTCCTGAAATCAGTGTGTTATGAAGCATTTTAAAGGCCATGTTTAACCAGTTCAGTACAGTGTGTACATTAGTTTCATGTGTTATATCAATAAATTGCCTTTTAGTTTGCTTCTTTTGGCAGTATGTGTGTTGGTGTGTTCTACGTATCGTGTTCTATACATAATTTTCACTCAAGTTTATAGGCCCTTCGCTGTATTTCATTTGTTTCATACAGTTCCAGTCCCCCATGTGTAAGAATGCAACCCAAGCTTAAAATCCTCACTGCATAAACATGCATATTTTGGTGTGTTTTTTTAAAGGCAGGATCTATAAATGTAGCGCTTGCAGTGGAGCGCTCGGGTAAATTAGCATGTCCACCTGGGAGTTCTGAGATGTTTTGGCTGCTGAATTCCTCCCGCGGGGGGCTCTGGAATGCACAAAGTATGGCCTTTTGGGAATGGGCAGTGCTTTCTACAATGCATAAATTAGGACCATGACATTGCACACCGGATAGGCGCAGCATAAACTAGTGATCATGGAGGATTTCAAGCAGTGGGGTGGAGAAAGAGCTCACAAAACACCCTTTTAACTGTCAGCTGAGGTGCCTTGCACAGCTCATTTACACACCTAGGGAGGAAAAAAGCTATTCATAGTGCTTGGAGTTTGTTTTTATTCATGTGTTTTCATTCAGACACATTATGTTCTTGCGTGATGTCGTTCTTTATGCAGGCCTGGATTTTTGTAGGGTAGTATAATCTGAAATTGAACAAAATGCTAATGAGAATAATTTACATAAAGGACAAGACCATATATTATGATATGATGCATATGTGATTAAATTGCAGAAAGTTAGCAAGCTAAAGCTGACTATAGCTTACTTAAAATGGAATGGAATGGAATTGAACAAGGTTTTCCACCACAGGAAAATTTACTCAGAAACCCTTGAAGAACCAATTCCTCGTGTTTTAGGATCAAATGGTAATGTAACCAAAATCTCTTGCAGCTTAAAGCATTAACTACAGCAGTGTTCCTAGTGTACGACTACCCTGCAGTGTCTCCCTGATCTCTACCCAGTTCACCTCTAGAAAGGCTTGTTAATTAATTTGTCAGATGTATCAAGTGTGTTGGTAGATGGGGGAGCTGTAAAATGTGCAGGGCATTGACCATTCCTTGTATTTCAAGAACTGTTAAACCAAAATAAGAACCAGCAGGTAGATGTAGATTAGATAAAAACCCATGGTGCTGAAAGCAGTGTGTTGATCTGTATTGCGGTCAGTCTGTACACTGCTCTCACACTAGCTGCAAAGTGGTTTGCCCATGTTTACCATTTTTCCCCATATACATACAGGACATTTAACATTTCAAATAAACTCTGTTTATTTTTTTCATGTAAGAACATACTGCTTAGAAAAAGCCCTTTTAAAGTGTATAAACTACTAAAGAATACAATAGAAATCATAATTTAATGTAATATTATGGATAATTTACTGTTATATTGATAACAACCATCGCTAAATATAAATCTTCAGCTCCTTCAGCTCCTCCTTCAGCACCTGTCAATCATGGAGTCAGCAGCCAACCTTTTTGACCAACTGTGTTGAGGAGGGAGGGAGGAGGGAGCCTGTCTGAGCCTAAGCAAGCCTCTAATCATTGTTTTCTCATATTGGCTGGACAGATGCACAGCTGTGCTGCTTCTGGTCAAAGTAAAGATGGCGGAAATTGTTACATAAGACACAAAATGAGCTTTGTATCCTGTGAGTTGCAATACACAAACAAGCAAATCAAACTTGGACAACAACTTGAGCTGTGCGGAACATACACTACCTGCTGACCTGCTACCTGTGGTGAGTATTCACAGATCAGCCATAACATTAATACCTTATATACAGTAGGTCTCCCTTGTGCTGCCCCAACAGATCTGACCATTCGAGGCTTGGACAGCACAAGACCTCTGAAAGTGTCCTGTTGGACATGACAACAAGACGTTAGCAGCAGATCCTTTATGTCCTGTAACTTGTGAGGTGGGACTTCGATGCATTACATCAGTGAGCCTTAGGTGCCTGTGATCCTGTTGCTGGTGCATATCAGAAAAAAAAACTCTCGTCTAGCCTCCACAATTTGGCCATTGTCAAAGTGGCTCAGATCCTTATTCTTATACAACACATCACCTTCAAGAACTGTTTACTTGCTGTCTAGTATATCCCACCTCTTGTCAGATGCCACTGCGGATGTATATACTAACACCTATTAGTGGTTTTAATGTTATGGCTGATTGGTGTTCAATCAAAGCAGAATGGTTCAGTTTGGTCCAAAAGAGCCTGCTGATGGGCCTGAGCAGTTAAACAGGTTAACACTTAGCAGTAACGTCGAGCCTTCTGTACTATCCTTTTGTAGCTGGAACTCTTGACTGTCTTACTGTGCCCCTGTCCCAGTCCACACTAAAGCACTTCCAAATGCTAGGCACGCTCTCATTCACTTGGTGTTTTGGGGGGAACTGGAAATGTAACTGAAATCTTAGCAATCCACAGCGCCTTGCTGGAGACGGGGAAACGTCCACATGTGTCAACATGGCTGCCGTTTTGCCGCCTGCATGAACACAGCGCGTTCTTCATTAGCAGAGGAAATCATCCCCCATCCACTCACTCCCGCTTCTCCAAATGTCAGAGAAGAGCAAAGTGTGTGTGTGTGTGTGTG
Organism: Salminus brasiliensis; assembly: GCF_030463535.1. Taxonomy (NCBI): domain Eukaryota; kingdom Metazoa; phylum Chordata; class Actinopteri; order Characiformes; family Bryconidae; genus Salminus; species Salminus brasiliensis. The sequence goes on along the minus strand of NC_132889.1, from coordinate 28,100,599 downwards.
TGTGTGTGTAAAGATGCCAGATGGATGGTGGCATGAGACACTATTTCATGTTTCACTGTGCCACACACTGTGGGGAGGAGATGTGTGGGTGTGTATGTGTGTGTGTGTGTACGTATGTGTGTGTCGGCAGCGTCTGTGCACAGCAAGAGATTAATTCTGCTAAATTAATTGGGCTGAGATTGAAAATGAGAGAGCGAGCGGGTCGCAGCTGAGCGCACAAGCCACCCGCCTCGCCCCGCGAGCCCCTGTGCATGCGCACGCACACACACACGCACACACACATGCACGCAAACGCACACTTATTTGCACGACACCCCTTTTTGTTTGCATGTGCAAGTGAGTGTGCGTGCGCACACACTTATTGCAAGAAGGAATGTGTGTGTGTGTGTGTGTGTGTGTGTGTGTGTGTGTGTGTGTGTGTGTGTGTGTGTGTGTACATACATACACACACGCGCGCGCACACACACACACACACACACCCACCCAAACTGTCGCAGTCAGAAATGTGTTCAAACTCACACATGCATGCTCACACACACACACACACACACACACACACACACATACACACACACACACACACACCATGGTGTGCAGGGACACAGGGTGGTGCTTTTGAGATGGAAGGCTGCTATAAATCTCTCTCCATAGAGGAGCCTGTTCTGCACTGGGAGGAGAGAGAACATTACCATCTGGAGAGAGAATAAGAAGAAGAAGAAGAAAGAAGGAGTAGAAGAGGAAGGAGAGGAAAGAAAATGGGGCACATTTTACTCGTAAAGTCGTAAAGAACTGCCATTTTTTGTTCTTTTGCTGCGTGGGAAAAGAGGATGGAAAAAAAAGAAGACGATCATGCAGGCCAAATAAAAAAAAATGTAGAAGTTTACCTCAGGGATCCTCAAGAAATGCCATTTTCTGCTGCTTTACTGTGTGCAAGAAGTCGAAAATGTAAAAAAAGGAGAAAGAAAAACAGGGGGCAAAAAAGGGGCAGTATTTCCTCAAAAGAGGAAGAGGAGAAGAGGAACTCTGCTTTGCTGAGTTCAAGTAGTAGAAGATGAAGAGGGAAGTTAACAAGATGACAAAGAATAAAGTCCTAAAGAAATAAATTGTAAAAAAAATAAATAAATTGTCTTATTTGTAGATTATAAGAAGATGCAACATTAGAAGAGAGTACATTTCTCTTTGGAGGCCCAAAGAAAAAACAAGAACACTCTAAATCTTTGAACAGTGTTGTAGACGAACCACCTTTGGTTCCATAAAGAACCATTGGTGCATCCCAATTACTTTCTAATTACAAAAACTAAATAGTTTTTGAGTATGACCTATGTATAGATGTATAGATACATAGTTAGTGTCAAATTGTGTATTTAACTATACTCAAATACCCACAATACTTATTCAGAACTGGTAGTTACCCACAATACTTATTCAGTGCTGCCAATTAACCCACCTATTCATATCCCCTCCAAGCACTATCAATGCTCCCGACACTAGGAGGGTAAGGATTTCAAATGTCTCCTCCTCTCCTCTTTTCGATAAGGCAGCACCGGGTCCCCAGGTCCATCGCATCAGCTAACAGGCACCTGTGCCAGCCAACATCGCTTAAGAGTGATGAGGGTAATCACACAGCTAATTGTGCTCTCCCAGACTCTGGCTGCTGATGGCAAAGTGGCTTTAACCCCGCGATCCACAACCTATTGTGCATTAGACGTCTGAGCCACTCTGAGCCTTCTGGTCAGTTTTTGAGTATAGTTACAATGGACACTATTATCCCACAATGCAATGCAGAACACGTTAATATTTTGTGTACTAACTGCCACTCCTGCACTAATACGCACACTACACTAGTACACAATTGGAACGCAGCCAATGTGTGTAATAGAGATGAAGTGTGACTTTGCAGAATCTCCACCAAACAAAGGCTCTTTGGACTTTTTAATGGTTCTTCATACACACATCTATCTATTACAAACTTTCTTTATTCTTTATGGAACCAAAAATAGTTCGTCTTTGACGTCGCTCCGAAGAACCACCTGAAGCACCTTTATTTTGAAGAGTGAATACTCCAGCATTTGTTGTGACCTTTTCAGACGTCTATATTTTTCTGCAGACTTCTGTCCTGCCCTCCATAATACCAGGAGCACAGTGCTGAGCTGGAGAGTGGTACAAAGAGAGCTGTAGTACAAAGAGAAAAGAGAGATAGAGAAAGAGTTAGAGCAAAAGAGGAAAAGAGAGAGAGAGAGAGAGAGAGAGAGAGAGAGAGAGAGAGAGAGAGAGGCAGCTTCACCAGTCTGACTCCATGTATCTTTACACAGCTCCGTTGCGCCTGAATGAGCAACTCAATTATCCCTGTTAATACCGCCTCAGTCTCCAACACCGATCCCATTACGCGAGAACACATTGCCTCTAGGCTACACACACACACACACACTCTCTGTTGCAGTCACGACAGGACATTGCTTGCACTCATATACACACACACACACACACACACACACACACACACACACACACTGACTCATAATGAAGTGTGTTTTTTTTCTTTTTTTTTAAATAAGGCATTTGATAGAGTAAAATGCTAATGCTAATGCTGCATAAACTCAACTGTGAATCCACTAAATATTCACCAATGTATGGAAAAAAGTCTTACAGCATATAAAAATTGTTGACCTATGGTAGGGTGTTTCAGGCGGTAGTGAAGCAAAATGCTCAGTTTTAAAGAAATATATTCATAAAAATGGGCAAAATCAATTTTAATTTATTTATATAGAACCTTTCATAACGAATGTATTCACAAAGCAGCTTTACAGAATTCTAGGTCTGAGCCTCTTTTGAGCAAGATAGTGATGCTAGAGCTAGAGATGATAAAGTCCATGCAGATAAACAGTCAGAAGCATAGTCATGCAGTGAGGTGCGGGTAAATCAATGCCAGGCCCCAGAGCAGGGCAGCGGGCAGCAGGGTAATGGAAGAAAAGTAGCAGACATTTAAAGCTACAAAGCTGGAGTAGCTAACAAGTAGTATTAGCTACTTATCCTGTGAGCACTGTACAGCCTGTCTCCACAAAAATTATATTATGGATGCACCGATCCAATATTCGGAACGGATATCGGTCCTGATATTAACAAAATTAGCTGGATCGGGTATCGGATAATTGAGCCGATCCATGGAACCAATCCTTTCACTTTAATTTGGTGGTATGAGCCTGCGCTGAATGTGCAAATAAATAAATGACAAATGGCAATTTAGTACATTTATATCTATGTTTTAATTTGTTATATGAAGTAATTTTAAGTCAATCTTATTTAAATGCTCTAAATTCGCAACCTGCAGCCCACTCAAAACTGCGAATCAAAATGGCAGCCCCGCAATCAAAAACCGTAGTGGTGTAGTAAAAGACAAAGAAAATGTTAAAGTTAGTTAACTGCACAGTCTGCACAATCTGGTGGTGTTATTTATTTATTATTTTATTTTTTATTATAGTATTTGCCGTGTTTTGAATGTTTTGATTGGGTGATGACACTGATTCATGTATTTACTGGATCTGACTGCATATGAATAAAATAAACTGCAGGCACTTTGACATGAGTTCATCTTGCAGCAATAAGCTAAAACCTTTAAATATCAAAAGCAATTCCAATCTGCCTCCCGTACTTTCCAGCAAGAAGCTGGAGAATAACGGCAGCCCCAAAGGAGGCTATGTGACGAGGTTCAGTTTTCAGCTGCATGGCTGAGCAAATAATTTCTGTGCTGTTTTATGAAGAACGAGGTAAAGATCTTGAGCATGGAGCAAGCGAGTGGCCGGTATGGCGGGCAAATTTACTCTAACTAAAAAGATGTTTGTGCGCTTTAGGGATGTGCTGTGTGGCTGGGTGAGGCATGTTCGATGAACTAATGGTGTTGAGGTAGGTGATGTAAACTGATCTGATGTCAGATGGGCCAGATTTAGTCCCACAAACTTGATTTTTCTTCTTCTGCCAGTTCAGAGTAAATTCACCACAACAGCTATAAGTAATGGTTAGAAGAGAATCATGAAATAGACATCATGAGTAGACAGGGGCTTTAAACATGTGCCGGGGACATTATAGATAAGATAAGATAAGATAGTCCTTTATTAGTCCTGCAGTGGGGAAATTCCCAATATAGCTGTTACTTACAGAACATAACGGGTTAAATAGACGAAAGCACAGACAAAATTGGCTTCAAGATTCTGTTACCGTTTGCTCAGTGCTGACTGGTGTTGGACTTGTTAGCACTGTTCAAAGTATCATATCCTTAAGGAACTTTTGAAGGTTCTTCAGTTTGAAACAAACCTTTTCTTGAGGTTCCTCCACAGTTTAAATTGATGAACCTCCAAAGGTTCCTCTAGGATGTGATACTTTTAACAGTGTTCATAAGTTTTGTAGCTCCAGCGCAAAACTAAAAAAAACTAAATTCAGACACTAAACATGTCTTGGCCAAGCTTATGACGAGGGGAAAAGCGTGTGAGTGTGATTTGTAACTGAACTATCCCTTTAATCCAACTGGAGGGGATGAATGAGTGTTCTTTTTTGAGTTGAATGTGTTATTTATACCTGTTCACTACAGGTGATATGTAGGTGAGCCTCTCCATCTTCCTGTATCTTTGTTCTCTTTTGTGAAATTGATGATAAGGTAATGACAGTCGGTTCACTGCATGCCTCCTTTTTCTCTGTGCTTCTCCAAGGGCCTTCACCTCCGGCTCTCCTTCCTTCTTTCAGCCTTTCTCCCGCTTTCTCCCTTTAATTGAGATGATGCAGATAATGGCACATGAAAGGTTTGAACTCTTTCTCCCTCTCTCTTTCTTTCTCTCTCTCTCTCTCTCTCTCTCTCTCTCTCTCTCTCTCTCTCTCACTTCCTCTCACTCACTCTCTGTCTCTGCAGGCATGGTGTAGAACTCTGGCCTGGCAAAAACAAATCAAATGTAAAGTCTGTCAGTGAGGACAGATTGATGCGTCTCTCATCTCCAGCCTGACTGCACATAGCTCATCATTACTGTCAACCGGGCTGCAGAGCGAGCGGGCGGGTGAGGGAGAAAGAGAGAGAGCGTGATGTGTCTGCAGGTTAGGGACAAAGAAAGACGGTAAAGGTACAATATGTGGGAATGACTGGCAAATAGACAGACAGGAGTGTGAAATAGAAAACAGGGGAATTTTGAGAAAACAAGGGACATATGGACAGTACAAGGGGAGGAAAAAAGGGTTGGTCAAGTGATGGGGAACGGAGGAAAGCAGAACTCATAGAAATGGTTCTTTGAGCAACAATGTGATGTTTTTGGATTGGAGAGTAAAACCTGGAGGACTTTCTAGCTTAATTTACCTGAGTCAAATGTGCACATCGGTAATCAATATATGCACAAAAGTATTGGGACACCTGCTAATTCATGCCATGTTTAAGCCTAAACCATCACACACTTACTGTAGTTGTTAGTAGTGTCCAGTAGTCTTGCTTGTGGGATTTCAGACACTGTGTTAATCTGTTAAAATACACAATAAAAATGTCCCATAGCTAGCTGAGGCTGATTTTTTTTTGCTTCTGCGTTTCCCCAGTAGTTGGGAGGTGTAATTCATGTTTGCACCACTGTGGTAAATACAAATCGTGCTTTGAGCTCCCTCTTCTGGACAGCTGTATACGTGCATTTGTTGACAAGATAATGATACAGAACTGGGGAAGAAGTGTTGGCCGAGTAATGTGACTCACAAGTGGTTACACAGCGCTACACAGTTCAAAGCGCTGTGAAAAGCATTTAATTAATTGCAGATACGCTGCCTGAGAGATTGCTTTATGATGGTTGTTCTGAATGGTTTTGATCTAAAACATATTTTCCAAAAAATGGTGGAGAGATACATGTGGGGTGTTGTAAGGCAAAATAGTCCCCATGTTCTCAGATTCATATTTAGTATGTTACAATCAACATTACATACCATGAGGTTCCAGAAGTTATTCTCAATTAAATTTAAAAGTAATAAAAACACAGTTTTAGACTTAGAACTGCTTTTAGCTTAAGTAAATGTAACTAGTTAATTACTTCTGCTTGTCGAACAGATAAGACTGGTGTCCTGGTGGTCAACCTAATAGTCTGATTGATTGGCAGATACAGTAATGCAAGTTACAGTAATAAGCCTGGTCATTTGTGAAAGTTCTAAAAGAATAATCATTAGCTCTAATGCAAAAATCCAGAGAGAGAGAATCAATTTGAACACCAAACTTCATTACATGAAGACTAAGTTTAGCAAAGGAGAACTGAAGATCCTCATTAGGCTGGAGCTGAGTGATAGCTGGTGGTCTGTGGGGTCCACGGGGGGAGACCACAGCCGCAGCAAGAATTCTCTCAGACGGAATCTTGCTCCCCCTCCGTCTGCCTGTTGAAAGTTAGTCGATTGCTCAGGGCTCCAGCTGTGTGTGCGAGCGACGCCATATCGGCTAGAAGCCTGATTCAAAACAAATTTATTGGAACAAATAAACAAAACCGTGGTCTGCTCTGAGAAATGAAGAGCCATAAATTCAGTAGATGTCATTACGGACTAAAGTCGTATGCATAATTTTGGACTTTATGGAATACTCTGATACTCAATATGCTTTACAAATTAAATCACAGAAGTTTAACAATAGTTGGAGAAGTTTAAAAAGCCTGGCCTGCTTTTATGATTGTTGTAATGTGAAGCTGCCTTCTTTGTGTTGCCTGCCTAAGAAGCACAGATGGAAAATAGCTTTACAGCTTGCTCTGGTAGAACATGATGGAACCGTCTGGAATAAAAACTGTCAGAATAGTGTGAATTGTACTTTTTGTTGCTGTGTTTGTCACCAGTAACCGACAATTTGTTGTGTAATTTGATATGATTTATCCCCTAATTGAGATCTGTCAGAAGAGGAGATTTTTAAGGAATAATAAATTGTTTGAAAATGCAGGAGGACGTTCTGAATTTAAGAAGTTTTTATTTTTCCACGTATTTTTTGTTGTAAAGAAAGAAAAGTCCTTTTTTGTCTTTACATTTTTGCTACATTTCTTTACATATATTTCAAAATTGAGCCTATCTGCACAGAATACAAACTGAATGTAAATTCACTTCACTACAAACTAACTAACCCTGTAATTACTTGGGTATTCATGCACTTGAGTGTCAATAGTGTAGCAAAATGAAAGTAATAACCATATATTTCAGTGGTAATATAACTGTGGTCTTCTGTGGATTAAGTTTTCCATTGCTAGCCTCCAAACATACTTTAACTCCCCACTGACTGCTGGCTATCTGGCCAAGGCCCTGTCTTGTCACAGAGCTCCAGGCTCCATTCTATAACTTGGATCAGCAATGCTTGCGTCTCATCTCTCCATTTCCTCCTACTGCAGAGAGCGAGACACTGTGGCTCGAGTGGTGCAGACAGTGGACTGAGAAAGACCGAGACAGATAGAGAAGCAGAGGCAGAGGGAGAGACAGTCCCCAGTATTTGAGCCACCCAGAGCCACTCTGCAGGCTCCTGGTCCTTCTGTTAATGACCCCGGCAATAAACAGGAAACTATGGGCAGAGTGCATCTCATCGATTCCGCTGCCTCCAGATCCTGAAGTGGTGCATCTTAAGAGGAATTTGTTTGAGTGTGCATGTGTACAATATGGCTAGGTTGGACAGTTTATTGTGGCGTAATGAGGCTGAGGTTGTGGGCCAGTTAGGAGCCTTCCCTAAATGTGCTTGGAGCCAGACAAAGTTAATCAAGACTCTTATGAGTAGAGCTGCTGGCTGCGGAACTTTGTGTATATGGCGGCTGCTGCAAAGCGAAGCATATGTCACTTGAGCCAACGATATACTCGTTACATTTGTTTTTTCTGATGATGGGGAATCCTTAAGGGAGTCATTACGTGTGGATGCAAGCACATTGGCTTTAGCTTCGAGCCAAAAAGGATTGGAAAGTATTTGGAAGCAAGATAAAGTAGAAGTTAAAAAAGAATGCACTTGTAAACATAAAGGTTCTAAAACTTGGACATACAGAACTGTGTATAGGTCAAAGTACCTTTCATTTATTTAATGTCCAGTCCAGATTTTCAGCAAACAGATAATAGAACCTAGAACCTATAATAGTAGAACCTATATGTAGCTATATATGAGACCCACATTTTCAAAAGAAATTCACACCTCCAAAGTTTAGTCTTAGAATTTGGAGCATTTTCTGCTCATCATTGCCCAAGTATCTCAAACACATTCAATGATGCTGAGGTCTGGATGTTGATGATAACCCATTTCTCAACAAGAATAACCAGAAGTTTCAGCAGTTTGATTTGGATCAAATATTCTTAGTTTATGCTTTATTTATGTTTATTATTCGTTTTTACAGTACAAGCTTGCTCAGTTCTACATCCTTTCAGATCCACAATGTTGAGAGGAAGGATGGACAGAACCTTCTTGTGGATTTGTTTAAATCTAAATTAAGAGTAGAATTTGATCTCAGACATAAATGTTTTAAAGGGCTGTTTATCTGAGTCTCAGTTAGTTTCCCATTAATAATTTAATATATAAATTTAATTTATTATTCATTTGAATGGAAATAAATTAAGGGTAATCTCTTTTTAATCTCTAATTATTATTATTTTTTATCATCACAATTAGGAAGGAATAGGAATAGTAGATGACGCAAGAGATCGAGACAAAAAAAAAGATGAGAAAGGAAAAAGGAGAGGGCAGGAGAAATAGAGAAATGCTCTATTTTTAAAACCCCAGGAATGCACACACACTCCACACATGGACTGCTCTCAAGGTGAAAAGTGGACGTATGGAGCCCTTGTAGCTCGCCCTCACTGTCCTTCAAATAACAAATCAACATACCCTCCGAGGATGTTGGCTGAATGGTTGGTTCACACGCTACGGCGGCGAGAACCAAAAAACAACATCCGTGTCAGTTTTACGATCTGGGAACGGCAGAAGCCCCTGTGGAGCCGCAGGTGAGGGCAGAAGAACAACAGCGGGGATTCAGGGCTGTTGCACTCTGAGCATGCCCAGTCTGCCTGGAAACGTGCATCTGGGAAGCAGAGAGCGAGCTGGAAGGCTCTGCGGGAAGTGACCCGCTGACGTGAAGGATAACCCCCGGCGCTGACCCCATGTCGGGTTGTGTAGGAACGCGGAGAACAGGATAGGAACTGGATGGGACCAAGGGTAGCGGAGACTAAAGAGCCGCCGGACCCTGGAGGCTTCTGCAGGCACTGGGCTGAGCCTCCGGCCCGGCGGCTCCACGTCCTCTCTGGCCATGAGGCCGATTCATCTGAACGTGGCACAGTGAGAGGTGGAGTGACCCGGAGGAAAACAGCATGCCCTGGGATGGGGGGCTTAGGGGTGTAGGGTGGAATCTTGAGCTGTCACATGCTAAGAAAATGAATGGGTGCATGTTGGCTATATTTTATAGGGTTGAGGGACCTTCTCAGCAGGGTACTGTCCTGCTTTCGAGAGAATGTGTGCATGTGTGTGTTTGTGAAGGGATGTCAGTCATTTTGCCTCCCGCTGCTTTTGACTTCCTGTCTGTCTGAGGAGCTCCTCAGTTTCCTCTGAGTGCGCAGAGCCGGTGTTTCCTCATGTGTACACACACTAAAACTGAGTTTACACTCACGTGGGCTGACATTCTGATGACCGTACTCTTGCTAATAACTAAACACCCATAAAACACAGTTAGCATATTTCTGACCCTCCCTACTTCAAATTTTAACTTGCTACAAAGAAACCCTTTCGTTTAGCCACAATAAAACACTTCACATCAAACATCTATTTTTCTTTTAACGGCCTGACTCAGATGTTAACTGTTCTAGCCAGCTACAACAACAAAAAAAAGACTCTTTTAAGGGATTCTTTTAGCACATGTACTATAAAACAAGCTAACGTCATGTTAATTAACAGGAAGTGACCAAGCCTGACCACTTTATCAACTTATATAGACTTGATCACTTTTTATTTTAGTAGGCAACTCACTAAACTGAGTCATTAGGCATGTGCATTAGCACATTAGCATCCTATTTCTGCTTAATTGTATATAGCCTGTGGTCAATGCTACCCCGCTGGCTAGCTGAGGACAAAGCAACTTAGCTCAAGCACAGCGAGGTGCTTATCCAGGATGCCCCCTCCTCCAAGATAACCCTCATTAGTTCTCATCAGCTTTCCTCAAGGTTCCTTAAAGTATCTTTCCATTAGCAACTTCGAAACTCTTTTAGTCAGGTTTCACAGAGGAATGTTTTTACCTGGCGCAAAAGCATTCTGTAGCCCCTCACAACATGGTGAGTCGCAAAGTAGTACCTTATCTGAAGGTGCATTCGCAAAGCACACAGCTGTGCAACCAGTGATGGAACTCTAATGTTATGGGTCCCCAAATGAATCTAATACAAATGTAGTGTAATTATGTACTGTGCTTAATTATTTGCTATTTCTATCATTCGTTTCTGCTAATTTGGTTGCTTGGAGTATTTCATAGTTACACAATGAATCATGAGAGCAAACGGCACAAGTAGCAGTATAATGGGTCCAATAAAGATGTTGGGACCCCAGTCGCCAATATTTCCCCAATCCAATCTGTATTAAAATGAGAACCCAAGACGCATGGTTTGGTTTTTGAACAAAGTGTTTGATTATTTTGCCCTTGTCGGCTGATAATTACATTTAAAAATTCAAATGAAATCATTCTTGCCCTCAATTTTCTTTGAATAGCAAATACCAGAAAAGAAAATAATAGACTATATTGTAGTGTATTTAAAATATTTAGTATATAGACTAGCTACTAGAGAGCAGTCTTTCTAAGTATCTGCGGAACATTTGAGATCATTACCAACCAAGGAAATAGAATGATTAATTAATTTATAATGTTCTGTGAGTCCTGGTTAATGATGCTTGTTGGCTTCATGTTCGCCTGTTTAGGACAAAAGTCCATAATTAAGCACATGTACTTACACTGAATTTACCAGTTTCACTGTTACACTTTACATTACATTTCCCTGGAAGTTTCCAGAATCAGTGTCCAGAAAGGGAAACTGAATCACTGTTTGTTTCCAACAGACAGAAAAGCAAGCTATGCACACCCAGGCAGTTGTTGGCAGAGACTCTGCATCCTCTTAATCTTCTTTCTCTTTGAAACTGAAAATTCTGAAGTTTGAGGTACTGACAGCTGTTTCTCATGCTTGCTCTTCTGCCTCAACTGAAACCAGATTTGCTCATTTGGCCTGTGTAGTGTGGATTCGGCAGGAATAAATCTTACAAATTTCCCTTATCATTAGCAGTCCTTATTTGTGGCATCTTTTTAAAAGTTTTGCCCATGGTAGCAATTCTTCACTGGTACAGACTTACCCTGGCCCACCCTGGCCAACTCGCTGAGCTTTGTTGCAATGTTAAAAGCTGGATCACCAAAAAAAATAAAGCCATGTCAATATTGACCCTCCTCAAATGTTGCATATCAGAATGGGTGGTGTGTTATTACTGGTGCCACAGTACCGTGTAGAACACTGGTCATTGCCCATGTGGGAACAATCCAAAATGGACTTTCAAACTGCTTCCCCCAATAGCACCTCATTGCTGTTTAAAATATCTATATAGGTTTAGACGATGGGTAATGCATACTGTGAAATAGCAGCTAGTAGAAAATGGGATCGGCCTAACAAGTTCTCACTGTTGCTCACAGTTGATACCAAAAGCATGCTGACTACTTACTTGCTCATTGAAATAAGCCTATTAATATTCTAAATGGTATATCAATACAGCATTTGTGTTTGTGTTCAGGCCAAAGCACACTGACCAAACATTCTGAGGAAAAAAATTATATTTTAATGTTGGCAGCTGTTTTAGTATGTACTGGAAAATAACTGGCCATGGCTCACCGGTCAAACACCACCAAGCACAACAGCAGATTTTCAGGATTCGAAAAATGGGGAATGATGAAGAAATGTATGTTTTAAGCCCTGTTTAGACGTGATTCTCTCTTTCATGGTTGCTCCTCTGTGAGTCTATTTCCATCTGGATCAACCATGTATGTCTTTTTCTCTGTTGTCCTCTGAAAAAAAAGACATCCTGTTTTTTTTTTTTTTTGTTTGTTTCTTGGTTTTTTTCCTGACCAATGTCTCAAGTTGGAAAAAATTTCCAGACAAACAAAACAAACAGCTAAACATTTGTTTTTGTTCGTATATGTCTGTATTTGTATAATCAGAATTTCAGACACAAATCTCTCAATACAGAATGTAAATCAAACGTAGATGTACATAACATTGATAAGTACATAATTCCTTTTTGAATTAGACTTGTATAGAACAGATGTATAGCATACAATACACATAAACCTTGTGTCACCAAAATGATAAATTATGAAATATGTCAATTTAACAAGTTCAAAAATGTGATCCTTAGAAAGAAGCAACTGAGAAGGATCTACTGCTGTCCTTCATGTGAAAACGTATTCTCATTTTAATCTCTATACCTGTAGAATATTTTCAGATTGTTTTATTCAGACATTGTGCAACCTTAAAAAATATCCTGGCAATAAACCATTTTTTGATCCCCTAGAGAACTTTTAAATGGATGCTCTACAGAACCATGTTTCTAAAGGAGATGTGAAGAAGTATTTTAAAGTTTAAAGAACTTCCACATAATGCGAATTCTTCGTAAACATAAACTTTAAGCTAAGAGCCAAGAACTGTTAAGCAACCTTTATTTTTAGAAGTCTGGTATTAGCCTGGGAGCAGTACACATGTAGAATACATGAGATGTTACCATAAAGGAGTTCCCTGAGAAAAGCCTTAGAAGGCTGGGCAGGTCTTAGCCTCTCTCATGAAAAACCTTGCTGCTCTAAATCAATATCACACAGCTATAGCCATGGCGGCAACTGCAGCAGTATTGCCCTTGATGCTTAATGTGGTGAACATGCAGGTCCATGAGTCGCCGTAACTTATAGATGTGAGGTGTGTTAATCATGAGCGATGTCATGTTAGCCTGTCGTGCACGGGCCTGTATCTGTCACTCACTTAGTTTATGGCCTCTGGGAATTGTGGCGATTCGCCATATCGATCGCTCACTAATTAGCCCTGGATTAAGAGGTGCGTTAGTGTGAAGTAAACATGAGTGGAGAGCTCTATTTCATAGCGCTGCATTGATTTCTGCTAATGTTCTTCTGAGGCAGTCCACAAAATCAGTGAAAAGCATGGTGGAGATCTCTGGTTCCTGCTAGAAGTTGCCCTGAGCTGCTGGTCGCGACTGCTTATGCCGTTTCTCTGATAATGTCTAACATGAGGATAGAGATAATGGACGCAAAAGTTGCCTGTCTCTAAATCAATCGTTAAAGTTACTGCTGTCCACTCTGATCTTGCTAGACTAATAGCCACGACGCTGAATGAGCAATATTTTCAAACATTCAGTTTTACCTTTAATAAAGAGCAGTAATATTAATAGTACTAATAGTCTGACATTATTCTTCTGTGGTATTGAATTAATGCTTTAGGCTATGAAGCTTGGGAGAATTTGGTCAGGCCTATACGAAGCAGTCATGCAGGAATAGGTCCCTGCAAAAAGACTCATATTTTCGCCCTTGAGGTTTACACTGGAAATAAGCTTAATGCGTGTTAAATATTTAATCTTATGGCATATTTCCCTTAATACAAGCAAACGAGTGCAGTGGATACATTTTCATTTCATCTCTTTTCACGTCTATTAGATTAGCTGTTTCATTTTGCTGGTGACATTATTGCCACATTATATGAAATGGCACTACAGAGGCTTTTTTATACTGCTACTTACTAACAAACAGCTCCTGCAGAAAAACCGCTGACAGAGATGGTGAAAGATGGCTATTAGAGACGACAGGTGATCACAAAAGTGAAATATGATCATTTCGAACTGCAAGTAGCACGTTCCGTCACCTTAACCTCTTTTGCTAACCTTTATTCAGTGAGCGGCAGGGCATCAGTACCGTTAAAGCTAAGTTACAACCCTGTATCTTCATCATCTGCAAGGAGCGAGTGATCAGTGGATGGAACCGTTTTATGCTGGAATTCTTGCTTTATAGATTAAAAACAAACAAACAAACCAACATAATACAAAACTCATTTCTAATTATAATACCTGGATGTCATACCGAAACACCCTAATTCCTAAACCCAATGATCCCAAATGACTTGCAGTAAAATCTCATTACATTAACTTGCATTAAAAGTTAAGAACCTTTTCCCCTCCATTTTGGAGAAGCGAGTTACGCGGGTTCACGTTTCTTAATAGGACGCCTATTTGTGTTAAATCGTAACGTTAATGTTGTGGTCATGTCATTATGTAGATATATGCCAAATTGGTCGTTAGCCATTTTCTCCATTCTCTGCTGTCCTCTATTTGAGACCCGGTGAGAGAGAAGATGGCCATTTATGCTCGGTCTTGGCCCTATGAAGCAGATGGTTAGTTTACAGTGGATGGGAATAGAGGGGGCTCTCTAATGGCTGGCGTGGGGGAGGCACTGAAGCAGCGTCCCTCAGCCGCTGATTTACTGCCTTCAGCTCCTACAGAGACCTGCAAGAAGTCAAAAAGCTGGAAAAGGCAGATGCCGTGGAATAAGCTTTCTTTGTGTTACGTTATGCACTGCTGTTTGACATTTCAAGTGTTGATGCTGACCTTGAAGCAAAGCAGACGTGTGAACAGACAGGGAATGACTGTGCAGCTTGTGCTGACTTGGCTTGGAATGGGAATGGAATGCCAAATAATCCAGAAGCCGGCTGGAGTGTGGGTAGCGTGTCTATTAAATAGGGGACAGACGGATAGACTGAAAATTGTGCAATTATGCATGTGTATTTGTACATCTTTATGACATTGTTCTAACTCCATAGAAAAAAGCTTTCAAAAAAGGTTTTGAATATTGCAAAATGTCGTCTTTCTGCACAAACAATGTATAAACACTTTCAAATGTACAGTTTAGTTTACAGGCAGCTTAGTCGGCAGTAGCATACGGTACTGCAAATAAACACACGCACATGTCTTTTTTTCAAAGCTACTTCTGTATACCTGCTGTAAACCCAGGAAAAAAAGGACAGAAAGTGACATTTACAACGGGTGTGAAATTCACTGGTAGACTTGCTCCACTTACATTGGGGCCTGCTTCCCTGAGAGCCTTGCAATGTAAATTACAAGTCATGGGGACATGGAAAACTACACTCTGCCTGTAGGTAACTTTAGAGCTGTCTACAAAAACAAGAAAAGCAGTTAATCAATACTGTAAGCATTTATTTCTTAACCCCTTAAACAGCCTATGGAACGCCAGCGGGTCTAAAGTGTTATTACCAACTTCTATTACCAAAGAATAGCCCCACCAGTTTGTACCGAAGTCCCCGTAGGTACTGAGCAATTTGCCTCAGTGTGTAATAAGCCTTGCTGCATTAAGGGGTTAAACACACATTCAAATGGCATTAGAGCAAAATCACAGCAACCATTTCCAATCCTCTTTTTGAAAACCTGTACTTGATCTAATGGTTAAAGTAAATCAGGAGAGCTGCTGGTAGAATTGAACACATTCACACAGTGGCTGGTGTTCACCAGTTCTGTATTTCTTGCTTATTAATATTTGTATATGTATAATGTTAGTTGAAATGTAATTATTATAGTTACATCTGAGAGAAATAGCATTGATTGTGAGAAGGGTACAATAAGTTGTTAAGTGTTGTTAAGGTCAGGGATATATACACCGATCAGCCACAACATTAGCACCACCTGCCTAATATTGAATTGGTCCCCCATGTGCCGACGCAACAGATCTGACCATTCGAGGCATGGACTCCACAAGTCCTGTAGGTTGTGAGTTGGGACCTACATGGATCGCATCAATAAGCCTTAGATGCTTATGACCCATGTCGCTGACCACTTTTGGTAGGTACTGACCACTGCATACCGGAAAAAAAAACAGAAAACAAAAAGACCTGTCTGATGTTTTTTTTTGGTTTGTTTGGAGATGTTCAGACGCAGCTTTAGTCATTACAATTTGGCTCTTATCAGAGTGGCTCAGATTCGTGTTCACTTTTCCTGCGTTTAAGAACACATAACCTTCAAGAACTGGCTTGCTGCCTAATAAATCCCACTGCCAGACAGATGCCACTTTGATGAAGATAATCAATGCTTTTTACTTTACCTGTCAGTGGAGTTTACGCTATGGCTGATCAGTGTGGCAAGGATATTATGCAAAAGTATTATACTTTTTGTTGATTTTCCAGGGTGAACCATGCCATTTTCATTTTTTGAACATCTCTGAAAAAGTCAAATCAAACAGAACATATTTAGTCAACTTAATGTGCCATTAATTTTGCACACGCCACATTAATGATATTTGGTACATGTTAAATTAAACAAATAGCCAGTAATTAGGCTTTAGAATGTGGAGATGTGTGTCTCCGTATAGAATGTGAACTAACTTACACTTAGAAAATCAACAGCTCGTGTAATTTGACCAGGGGTGCCCAAAATTTGCAAAAGACTGTATGGGTATATCTATAATTATGGGGTAAATGTATGACCCCATGTCCTACCATTGTATAAGAACAAACGTGTTTGTGTGTGTGTGTGTGTGTGTGTGTGTGTGTGTGTGTGTGGGGGGGGGGGGGGGGTGGGGGGTGGGGGGGTTGTTGTGGAGAAGTACAGGCTGATTGTTTCAATGAAGCAATTTGATTCAATTTTCCACTCAATAAAATTAGCCATCAGGACTGGGGCCGTTTGGCTGTCCACACTCGCTCATTTCCAGATTCCTCTCCTAATTGAACGAGTTTATGTACTTGTCTCCGGGAAATTGGAAAAATTCATCACCTGGAAAATGTTATATTTTTCTCCCTCCCGGCTGTGCGCAGCTTGCCCCCCTCCCGAACCCTTCTCTCTTTCTTAACTTCATCACAGTGATGAGCGACTATGAAATTAATTTGTTAGCATATAACAGGAGGTGCTCTCCAGAATGCTCTCTCTCTATCTGTGTGTGTGTGTGTGTGTGTGTGTGTGTGTGTGTGTGTGTGTGTGTGTGTTATAGGTCTGCTGTATGTAGCATGTTAATCATTATCAGAATGGTGGCCTCTGAAGTACAATAATCGCAAAAAGCTGCAATTATTTCCTTCCATTTAGTAGCGTGTCTGCTGCAGCAGAATCCAACAGTCTAGTTATAACAGTGTTAATGCTATAAGTGCTCAGCTATCAGAGCTATCAGAGCTGCTAACACAGCATACACTTGTGTAGATGATCCCAGTGAACGCCACGTGGGCATTCAGATGAATCACAGGAATTTCAGGTGGCTGAGATGATGTCAAAGCACTGGCCATGCTTTTCATTCATGCCACAAGTGAAAATTACACTGTAATAATAATATGGCCTTAATGTAGAGTTCTATTTGTGTTTGTGTGTGGATACACGTCTATTATTTAAAGCATTACGCTATATTAACAAAAGTATTGGGACACAGGTCATTACTTGTTTCCAGAGAAATCAAGAGTATTAAAAAAAAAGACTTCATCCTGCTTTTGTTGGAGTAACTGTCTCTACTGTCTTTCAATTAGATTTTAGAGCATGATCACTACCCCACGTCATCCGCAACTCCCCAACTAATCCCAAAAGTATTGGGTGGAGCACCATCATTCCTGAGAACACAGTTCCACTGCTCCACAGCGTAATGGAGCAGTGGGGGGGCTGTATATCCCTCTAGCTTCTTCACTCTGATTCCCGCTAGGCTGAAAGCTCACACTAGCCTTTTACCATTTCTTTTCTTCATCGTTCACTCCCTCAAAAACAAAGTAGGCCACCTCAACAGACTATCAAAGTTGAGCCAAAAAGCAAACCTCCTCAGTTTGCTAACGGTGCTGAGAGGACACAATGAGAGTACAGCAATACTATAGTAAGACTTATATATAATAATAAGTATAATATATAAATAATAAATATATAAAGAATAATTACACTCAATAAATTGAGTTTTAGTTCCGGTAAAACCTGTGAGCTGTTAAACTGGTCTCACCAGCAACACCAACCACAACCTGAACGCACGCACGCACGCACGCACGCACGCACGCACACAGACTGCTACCGATCCTTTAATTTCACTCAACATGGCCATTTAAAGCTCCACCAGCTTAGGGACTGTATGCACTTTGCACTGTAACTGGAACTCCCTCTTTCTACATAAGCTGTGTACTGTACACCAAGCTGCTGTACTCATCACTGCACTGTACACCTTGTTTACATGCATGATGCTGCTATAATACCAGACCGGTCTACCTCAGAATACACTCCTGAACTTGATTTACATGCACAACACATCGCTGGTCTACATATTTCCACATATGATCATTCAAGGCAAAAATCACAGGGTTGTAAATAGACCTGTATTATCACATCAAGGCTTTTTTTTTAAATATCCAACTAATATAGAATACTTAAAAATGCATTATTTGGCACTTTTAAGGTTAATTAAAGCTAATGGCCTTATCCCCCCATCCTGTTCAATTACTGGTTTAAGGATACAAGGATTTCTTACAGCTTTGTCAGTATGCTGATCTAATTTATGGGGGAATATTTAATCATAATTAATGAGCATATCATTTTCAAAAAAAAATCTGATTTAAAAACTGATTAAATTTATATGTTACAATTTTACATTTTTAAGTACTGCTGAGAGAGAAATGACATGGGCAGTCAGGATCAGCACATGCACAGGATCCTCAAAAAACAATACGAGTGTGAGAGGGAGATTTAAGATGCCATGTATTACAATGCACCGAAATGGTGCTGAAAAGTAAACACCGTAACATTGGTGCCACTGTAATACCACTGCCTCAAATTTAATGGGAAACGAAAAAGAGGTAGAAAGTGAAGCAGTAACTGAGAAAGACACAAAAGCATGACTGCATATGTGTAGCAACAGACGAGTGTGAGGGAGAGAGATAGATGGAAGAGAAAATGGTGTGTGATCTGCCATCTGTGTACAGGGTCCCTCTCCTGTGCCCCATATGGCCTAGTGTGATGAGCTCGAGCTCAGGCTCTCTCTTTCACTCTCTTTCACTCTCTCTCTCTATAACACACACACACACATACACACACTAAGAAATTCAATCAGCCACATGCATGCACAAACACTCAACGCTGCTACTCAAAGAGCTCGTTTCAGCTCCCATCTGTATTCTGCGTCTGATTGATATAATATTGATATATTGAATCTGGATTACTATAACTGCCATGAAGTGGTGTGATCACATTTGGAGATGGTTGCTTTCAGAAGTAGGCTAGACCTACTTTTGACATTGCGTATAACACCTGGGCCGCAGTTAGAGCTTTATAGTTGTTCTCAGCAGTGCAGATGACAATACATCAATTCTAAGAAAATGCAGGGGAATGTATAACATAAGGCTGTGCGATCGCACGCGCACACACACACACACACACACACACACACTGCATTACTGAAGCGGTGATGGACAGGCACCTCCAGGTCCGCCAAAATAAAATGAGCGCTATTAGTAGGGGCAGCGGAGCCTGTGCCGCATTAAGCGCTCCAGCCAAGCAGAAACTCAAATGAATATGACTGCCATTCCACACAGCAACACCAAACACGACGGCTAATGCTAATGACTTCACCTGAACATGCGTTACTAAACTACACAGGCTAATTCTCAGATGCTATCATCAGGAAACAGCTCAGATTAAACAAGGTGATCACAGCAATAAGCTTACTTTAGCGCAGAAGCTCATGTTTAGTACTTGCGTATGATGATACCAAAGTCAGTCAGCCAAGACATGGTTGATCTCCAAGGTTTGTGCCTTTATTATGTGTACTAGAGCTATGAAGCTAATGTAGCTAACAGATAATGGAAATGCATAGCCACTCCTTAGCATTGTGCTAATGCTATAACCTAATGCCTGAATCGTTATTTTTTGGTAATGTAGTCATGCTTTTAGCTTTAAGGTCCCGCATAAATATTGTCTTTGTCATGCAAAAACCTTGTATCTCCATTTTTTAATTTCATTTCATTTGATTCTGGCAGTTGCCTTTTACATTGTGTCCAAATTTCCAAAATGCTCCATATTCCAAATGACATGGAATACCATCTTTTTACATGGACTTCCATTGAAAGGTATGGTGTGTGTTTTTTACTTCTCCTGTAATAGACCACAAAACCCTCGATTTCAGAAGAAACACTGTATATAGTGTATAATAGTTGACAACCTGTCTCAGATAGGCGTCCTTATGAGGTTGTCTTGAAATGTCTTGAAATCAGTACATGAACAGTGTCCGGTATTGTTCTGTAGTGAACACGGTCACACTATTCTGTAAGTAAATGGTTTAAAGTCAAAAGATCTAAATCTGCTTTAGTCGTGTGGGGGAAAAAAGTCAGAGTAGTTGCTTTGCCTGAATGCACAGAGACAGTGGAAGAGCTGGCGGCTCTTTACGCTGCTCAGTACACAGGAGACTAGCCACACTATCCCTCGCCTCAACAGCTGATCGATAGCAGAGTGGAGGAGTGGAGGCTAGGCTTAGCTCAGTCATTTCCAGTAAGAGTAAAAAACACAGGGAATGGGCCTACATCACTGATGCATAGTTAAGGTGGAAAGGGACTGAAGTTTACTGCATTGACAGAAAGACACGGTGCTTGTGTTGCTGTGTAATAATTATTGCTGCTGCATGAAAACTTGTATCTCCAAAATGGTCATTTTTGGTGGAATTTAGTGGCACCTCTCAAAGAACTCTTGGTAGCACGTTTATTTTTACCAGTAAATAATGGTTATTGATCATCCTTTCTATTCCTCCATTCTTTATTAAGATGGCCAATGACATTTCAACAAATGTATGTAAATGTAACAATATTTCTGTATAATGTTGAACCATTTGTATTGGTCCGTTCATCTACAGTAGTTTAGACAGTGATGGTTGGGATCAAATGAAAATAGAAAAATAGAATGAGGTGGAAAAAAACATAAGGTTTTGATATGACAGCAGTGTAGTTCTGTTCTGCTCTTACAAGCAAATTGTTACAGATTGAAAAGCATACATGTAGGAAAGACATAGGAAACATATGAGACATTACATGAGAAATTACAGGCAAAGGCTGTATACATATTTCATTGTGCTTCGTGGCAGGTTCTGTTTAATATCAAGCCGAGAGACCCTTGAGTGTGACCAGCAAGAAGCTAATGGTATCAATAGGGAATGCCCAGGACCTGCATTGGTGGTATGTCATGGTGCCCCGGGAAGCATCACAGTGGTGGTGTCAGGCAGTGGCAGGTAAGGGAATGAATGAGCTTGTACTGAGAAGCCAAGATAGTCCATCAAACTGTTGTAGACAAACAGTGGCATCAGTGCCCAGCATGGTGGTAATACGCTAAATTCAACTCGTGTTTTTTGTCATTATAGGGCCTACCAATGCAGGCCTACCAATGCACAGGCTCACCATACATCAAATAAAATTGGGAGCTATGTTTACCTGTTGGTGTAGATACAATAAATGTGAGATTCTGTACAAAAACACAAGTGCCATAAAGGGTTCTTTTGTTTGAATGGGACATGAGCAGCTCCTCATAAAATAAAAGGTCTAAACCACCATCACCATCTTCCTTAAACTCAACATCCACGCAAAGAGCCATTCAGGTACCTTTTTTCAAAAGTGTACATGTACATGACGAATGGCTTAGTGCTGATTTGGAAGTGCAAACACAGCGTCCTTTATATTCTGCACACCGCACAGGAGTTGCCGTCATGTCTGTGTAAAAATGTGACTGAATTCGACTGCGACTCTGTCCAGATGGTGGTTGATTCTTAACTGCCACTTTCTGGATTAAGTTCTGAAGTTATTCAGCTCACGGCCCATGTGTGTATCTCCTGGTCTGTGCGTCTGACTCAGAGGATACGCAGGCGGATGGAAATGCTTAATTATTAATTGGCTTGTTGTGTTTGTGCCAGGAGGCAATAAATAACGCTCTCGTCTAATGAATAATGGGGGTTGGTTGGTGGGCCCGGCTCAAGCACGGATCCCCGCGGTGAGCCGTTAATGTTTTACAGTGTCTCCAGCGCTGGGAGGGAGCTGCTTTCTGGCCAGCCCATTAACCCAGCACCGGGGAGGCGGCCACTGGACCCTGCTCTGAGCCAACACGCAGGCCTGCTGCATAATCGAGTGCAAGTGTAACTCAGGGCAATGCCCCCCCCCCAGTTGGATTATAGTGCCCCCTCAGCTTTGCATTTGCATTTTGCAGGACTGAAGCCCTACCCTTGAAACTGAGCAAGCCTTTTAGACCGGTCGGTCAATATTGCTCGATATGGTCTGTTCAATAGAGCTACTTGTGATTCTTTAGGAAGTGATTCAGTGCATCATGAAATTGAGCTGTCACCATGACTTGATTGAATTATTTTTATATGATTACAAATCATGTTTAAATGGTCTGAATACATGGCCATAGCTAAAGGAGCATTTGCACTGGAGTGATTTTTTTAAATGGCTTTATTTAGAATTAAAAAAAACACTATAAGGACAAAGATATTGGGACACCTGCTTATGCATTGTTCCTTCTGAAATCAAGTGTATTAAAGCAGGAGTTGCTGTTGTTGGAGTAACTGTCTCTACTGTCCAGGGAGGGCTTTCTACTAGATTTTGCAGAATGGCTGTGAGGATTTGAGTGAGGATTCAGCGACAAGCGTGTTACTGAGGTCAAGTTGGATGATCTCCACCCCACCTCATCCTCAACTTCCCAATTCATCCCAAAAGTACTGTTTGTACATCACTCCTCCACAGCTCAGTGCTAGGGGGCTTTATACCCCTCCAGCCCACTCCTGGCATTAGGCATGATGCCAGTAGGTTCACGTTTATCTGCTCCAGAAAGTCATATTCTATTTGGAAGTATTTCTCTACAGGGATACTTGCACATCTGTGTCAGCAATGGGTGCAACTTAAACTAGCTGAAGGCATTCCTTCAATAGAGTGTCCACAAATATATGGACATGTACTGTATTTAGGTAAATGTGGGGTAAATGAGTACATACATAAAAAAAAATTGTATATAGAAAAGTGGCAACTCTTTCTTAAATGGTTCTTGGTCTGGTTATTGGGTTATATTGGTTATGGTTTTATATAATGGTTATATTCTTCTTGCTGGTGGCAAACTACCCAAGGGTTTCACTGCTGTTGCAACCATTTTTGCTTTAAGTTACATTAAATGTAATCACTATGTAGTGGTAAGCTAATCCTAGAACACATAAGCCTATATTGTCAGCTATTTAAACTTTTTGTCCATTTGCTTACACCCTCTCCCAGCGTTTCAGGAGGACAACTATAGCCTCGAGGTTGGCCACAGGCCAGTGAAGGGGAACGAGTAGTTTTATGCCACAGTTAGCGGTCAGTTAGCAGCAGGAACGGCAGTTTGTGCAGTGCCACAGGGCTGCAGGCTCTGTTAAGTTTGGGCTGACCTCAGCATTTTCAATGAGTTATCAGAAACACATATGCTTGTCAGTGCACAGGTTGCTTAAACAGGCCTTTTAAGGCTGTCCAGGCATGTAAAATGAAACAAAATGAAGGAAACAAGCTAGTATCATTTAAAAATATATATTTGAAATTATGTAAGAAAAAAATAAAATGTCAGAAATGGAGATACAAGTTTTTAGTTCTGACTGCAACAACATACAGCACTATGCAAAACTCTTAATCATATGAAAAAATACTAATATTAGAATAATACAATTAACATTATTACAAATAACACTATAAATAATAACACTCTCTTTGTCTAACCCAGTGTATCTAATCTTGTTCTAGTTCAGTTGGGAAGGTGCGTAGTACACACTTTTGTGTGAAAAACATTTTAAAATATGTCAACAAACGGTCTACAGGTACAAACCTAAAGCAACACCATTTAGCATAGCATATTATGTGCTGTAAAATAACAGCTTCAAAAATCTGGGCTCAGCACGCTCGTAACTGCACTATGTAACTTTGAAGAAGTAGGCTGGATAACGCTCATGAGGACTGTATCATATTTGTGTACAATCCAGTAATTTTCCTATACCATGCTTCTTACACTTTCATTGATGGTTCTCAGCTTGTCTAGGTCCAAAAATGTGTCCTTTAGTAGTGGCTCAAGTCGCAGAGCCCAGTAGCAAGAAATTCCTGCCTTTAAATATATTATTCTATTTGTAAGTTTTAAAGTGTGTGTGTGTGTGTGTGTATGTATGTATGTATGTATGTATGTATGTGTATATATATATATATATATATATATATATATATATATATATATATATATATATATATATATATATATATATATATATGCAATGCAATAACTCTTACTTTTAATGTAATCCCATGTGGGTGCCCAATAATCTGCATACAGCCAAAGATAAACAGACAGATAGATACATATATACATGCATACGCATATATCCCTACATACATCACACACAAAAAAAGCACACACACACACAGCCTCCAGGATCTGCCTTAGTCTTAAGCACACACACACATACATCATGTACATACACATTCATACATGCACACCCACGCACATACATATACATACACTCCTCTCCTGGTGTCACTTGATCTGCTCTAAGAGGCCATTAGTCAGTCAGAGAGGGAGAAGTCTGCTCTGAGATCAGATTGATCTGTCCCAAAACTTCACACAGCTCCAGCAGGAAAGCTCACAAATCAACACTGCCTTACCTCCTGCTGAAAGACATTCTCTGTGCAAGTGTGTGTGAGAGAGAGAGAGAGAGAGAGAGAGAGAGAGAGAGAGAGAGAGAGAGAGAGAGAGAGAGAGAGAGAGAGAGAGAGAGAGAGAGAAGGAGAAGGAGATTTACAGGCCTCCTCTGTAAAGCACGTTTAAAGGAATTTATTCATCAGCTTCACAAAAGTGAATAAAACAAGTGGGTAACAGCAGGCCATGCTTATAAGACCTGTGTTTGAATGTGTTTGTGGACATGTATTTGGTACCTCTGGGGACCCACTGTCCTCGGGATGTGGGCTGCACAGACATTTAGTGGGTTCTGATGAGGAGAGTTTAGACTGACGTTAAGATTAGCCTTGGGTTTACATTCATACAGAAGGAACTGGAAGCACCTTGGTAAAGACGGGAGAGCTGTGTTCCTGTGTACCTCAAAAACTATCTTTTCCCCCCTCTTCCCCCCCGTCTGCCAGTGGCTGGTGAGTCAGTGTGTTCTTTGTGGCGTACCGGGCAAGAGAGACTGAGGCAGTGAAGGAGAGACTGGGTAGCATGTGCATTATCAGTATGCATGTCGTGGCCCAATAGGCCCGCAGGGGGTAGAGTTAGGGTGCGACATGCATGGCTTCCCTGCTTTAATTTCCCTCCATTTGAGAACATTAGGCTTGACAAAGACGAGGAGGAGAGCTGGGCGGGAAGGAGGGGGTGCTACACAACAAACATAGAAAGAGTAAGCGAGAGAGAGAGGCAAAAAGAGAGCGAGATTAGAAAGATAGAGAGATGAATGGCTGCAGAGGGACTGGGAGGATTGGAAGGAAACAGGCATAGAAATGGCCATGAACCTGAAAAAAAGGAGAAATTAAAGGAGGACATGCATTTGGAGGTCCCAGCAATCCTGGATTGCATAGGTAAAATCTATGAATTGTCAAATTCTGAAGTGAAACAAATAATTTCACTGTTATTTAAAAACATCATACATTTCCACATAAACACTGACAGTTAAAATCACAAGTGTGATTTATGATTTTTATTTTCTGTCCTATTATTTTCCTTTGGTTGAATAAGTTCAAATGAGCAATTCAGTATTTAACCACAGTTCAAACCACTGTGAGTGTTGATCACCACTGCACTTTTACACCACTGCCGTAAATACAAATTAAGATTTGACACGCTCTACACATGCATTCGTTGACAAGCTGAACGATGCAGTCAAGGGAAAGAAGGATGTGGACTGACGCAAATTACAGGATTTTACACAAATCTCTTCTGACTTCTTGCGAGAGGTCTCATGCAGCTCCATCAAAGTCACATGGTGTAGTAGCAGCGTTTCGGGACGGGGGAGCAATGACCGTGACGTAATTTTCCCTGTTACAGTCAGTGGAGCATCAGAATGATTTGGAAGCTGTATTTTTAAGGAAGAATACTACACAATGGTGCTTTAAATAAATCATAGTGGTTGGTGTGGTGCAACAGGTAACACTACTACCTGCCAGTAAGCTACCACACCATGTGGGAGACCAGGGTTTGATTCCTGGTCTGTGTGACTGTGCTGTGCTACACCAATTAGAATCCTTGGGCAAGACTTCTATCACTACATTGGCCCATCTCTGTAATATGATTAACCTTGTAAGTCGCTCTGGAGAAGAGCATCAGCTAAATGCTGTAAATGAAAATGTAATTGTGATGGAATGATTACCATCATGTATTGCAGATTCCCTGTAACGTCTTCCTACAAACCTCTGCCGCCGCCAGAAACTGTCATTTTGACAGAGAAACAGTCACATACCATTCCTTTTATATTATTGTATCATACAGTGACAGAAGATGAAAGAAAGCAGCAATTCAACATACTGACTTTACTACACCATATGTAACAATGTTTGTGGACGCCCCTTCTAATGAATGCATCAAACATCCTGATCTTACCAATGCTCTTGTCACTGAATGCAATCAAATCCTCACAGCAATGCTCCAAAATCGAATAGAAACTCTTGCCTGGTCAGTGGAGACAGTTACTCCAACATACATTACTCCAGCAGGCTAAACTCTTTTTAATACTCCTGATTTCGGAAGAAACAGAGAATGAACAGATGTCTCAATACTTTTGTCCATATAGTGTATATATGCAGGACTATATAGGGACATTTTAATGCAGCACAATACAGTGAGGACAGTATAATGCAAAATGTTCCAAAACTCAAGGTTTACCTAAACATTAGCTCTCTGTCAGTCTGAAGACATGGCCCACGTTCTCTGAAGCTCGCAGCTCGATAGTCGACCTTTTAAAAGATCAGCGGAAATGCTCACTGTGTCGTGTGATTATGTTGGAATTGGTTGCAGTCATTCCGAGTCAGGATTAAGCAACAGTGAGGAGCTCAGGCTGAGATCAGAGGCTGTAGGCTTGTGCTTTGCAGCGGGATGTGTGTGGTGTTTGCCTCAGGTCCCTGGATCTCAGTGTGTTGCAGAGATGTGGAAAGTTCCCTCTCTCCCAGGGGATCAGTGAAGATGTTCCAGTGCCGGCCTTTGAAGCAGCAAGGAAAAACAAGCACCCCTGTGTCTTCATACCCCATCTGACACTCGTGGCAAGAGGGTACATTTAGATTTTTGTAGAAACACCAGAACAGAACAAAGATCAAACTGAAACCCTGTATAAATTGATTGATTTCAGACGTTTCAAATGGAGCAGAGACCGCATGTCCTGTATGGATGTGTAGTCCAATGCTCTATACATGCTCCGCCCATACGCTTGTTCTTTTCTAGCACCTGTTGCAAATTTGGACAAGCTTTACATTTTCATTCATGACCTTTCCTGTATGTGTGTGTTTAAGAGATGGAGAGGGAGAGTATGTGTATGTAAGAAATTGAGCTATAACTTCTCCTCATGGACATGCTTATGGGCTTGCAGTACACATTTGTGTTTGGCAAAGACTAATCAGCTTGCAAGCAGTGCTCTCCCAGCCATTATAGGCTGTTTGAAGAGGTGCTTTACTGATGAAATGGAATAACAGTCATGGGCTATTGAACTGTGTAGCTGTGCTGGACTCTTCTCACATATGTTTGGATTCTTTTAATTCAGTTATCTTTTATATAGACTCATATAAACTAGTGGTCAGCAATAACCGTGACTTCTAGAGGTTCAGTCTGAAACACTGATCTATACCTGGTCTCTTTGAGTTACCCTATGCTATTTAGATTTAAAGCACCTCAAGGAACTGGCTTGTAACTCACTTTTGTTGATGTCCACGGGCTCCAGACTTCAGGCAGCCATTGGCTGCAAAGGATGTCTCTCCAAGTGTTAAATATTAAATTATAGTAGCTCCTATATTAATAATTATTACATATTAGTTTGTCAAAGTACATATGAGTCTGTGAGGATGGAGATACTGTGGAATTTCAAAATCATAAAACAGTGTTTTTTTTTGTTTTGTTTTTTAAATGTGGTCAAAAACTTTCTCTTATTTACATGTGTGTTTTTTAAATTTAGGATTAAATTGACCTCTGACCTCTATGATGTTACAGCCTTGCCTTTGGCCGTTCTACAAGGATGACTTCATGATGCCCCCTGAAACCATGAGAACATTGCTTTGAACATTGCTATCCTCTCCACCTGTCCCTCTGAGGAACTCGACTCTGTCGCCTCAGCTTTCGTGGATCTCTTTCATGACCCCTCTGATCTCAGTGCAGACTCTTCAGGGGGTGTAGAACTCACATTAGATCTGCCTGAGCATGCTTCATTTCCAGACCCCATGTAGCTTCCACCTCACCTTAGTCTGTCTCAGCAGACCACTGAGGATTCCCTCTACAGGTTTTGATGCTTGCTTCAAAGCTTTGAATCAGACACCTGACTGTAAACAGGTCGAAGGTCAGGCTCTCATGGTGGTTTGGAGACATGAAAGAATGGGTGTAAACTGGAAAAGAAAAAAGAAGTGGAGGAGAGACTTGAGCAGGTATTTGAGGAACCTCCATGTGATGATGCAGGTTTTTTTATGTAACCAAAGTCTGTGATCTACAGATTTGGAATGTTAGAAAGCAGAACTGAGTAAACCAGAAGCAAGGGACCAGAACAAACTGCACAGTTCCCAAAAGAGCAACAACCAGCCCCATCAAGGATCCATCATGCTTTATCTTATTATAATGGGGTGGGGGGTTAAAGCATGATTTAAAGCAATAGGTTGGCCAAAAGTAAAATTCAGACAGCTTCCCACTTATCCCAACTGTAACCAGTCAGCCAAGACACATTTGTGTCCAAAGTTTGCTTCTGTGGTTCTGCATTGGAGCAACGAGGCCTATGTCTCAGGTCAACAACAATGAAGGCATAGCACTATAAATTAGTGTTGTGCAAACCAGATATCTAAATCATCACACACTTGCCTCAAACTGTGTCTGGCTGTTTGGTAATCTCAAACATATTTGCCTATACACCAATCGGCCATTTAATTAACACCACCTGCGTAATATTGAGTAGTGCTGCCCCTTGTGCTGCCACACAGGTCTGACTATTCCTGTGACATATGCCTCCAAGACCTCAAAGACAGCAGGCCTCTTAAGCCCTGCGAGGTGGGGCATCCATGGATTGCATCGGTCAGCCTTAGGTGACCCTGTCACTGGTTCACAGGTTGTCCTTTCTTGGCCCACTTTTAGTAGATACTAACTACAGCATACCGGACCCCCTTGGCAGATGCCACTGCAGATGATGATAATTATAGTTTTTACCTTCACCTGTCAGTGGTGCTAATGTTATGGCTAATCTGTGTATGGTATCTGGAAATACTGATACAGTACAAAAATACTGACAAAACTAAAGTGTTTTTGGCTCTGCTAATCCCTTTTATCCTTTTTTGTCCTTGGTTGCATACATTTAGAGCAGGCCCTGAATTGCAAGAATTTCAGGGATCTGATACACCATTGTCTTATGAAAAACTAAGAACTTCCACATTTCTGTCTGAAGTATTAGAGGCAATATTTTATTTTGATTTCAAGAACTTTGTAAATAATTATTTATTATGTGATTTCTTTTAAATAATATTGCATATTATTATTATTATATGCACTATAATATTTTGGCTCTCGATTTTGACTCTTGATTCCGTCTTTATCTGACTTTGATTTGGTCTGTCTTGGCTAGACCATTAAAAGTAAAGGTGCTACAAAGGGTTATTTGAGCGACGTCATAGAAGCCACTTTTGGTTCCCTAAAATAGTATGCTTGTAAAAGAGATCTAAGAGTGTAAAGAATCATTAAAATGTTTTAAGAACCTTCAGTAGACATTAAAATTCTTAAGGTTTAACTAAAATGGTTCTTTATGGATCCAGACGTTTTGTGTAAGTCATTGCTGAAAGGTCTTAACTATATCCTTAGTGACTTCCATTACTTGTTGCTGGGTCATACTCAGAAATCCAGTGCAAAATGACACAAGCATACTTTAGATGGCAAGTCTTGGCTTAGAACATTGGGGAAATCGTTTTTTTCCGTCCAACAATAAAATCATTGTGCTTCTGTTGGTTTTGCGAGACGAGTTTGTAAAGTTACTTTGTAAAGCAAAGCTGGAAGAATTCATGTCATCTCAAAAATCAGAGTCAAAAAAAAGTCACAGCCTCTCTTTCGACAGAGGGTTTTAGAAGACAATGGACATATTGATGCTCTGAAAGTGAGTTAAGTGTTTTGCTTGGCTTGTCTTTCCTCGGTGCTGCCATTTAACCCTGCTCGTATTGGGACATACAAATTCCCCTGCTAACAAGAAATGAGGGGAATTCCGGGGGTAATGAATGAAGCCCCTCCGCTCTCTTTGTCAGTTTCTTTTTGGGTCTTCTGTTGTCTTGCATTTGTCTTTCACCGTTGCAGCATTCTCTGGTTCTGTGTGCAGTCTGATCCTCAGTGTTTGGGGCCGAGGGGTGGGGGGTGGGGGGTGTGTGGAGTGGTGCTTCGTCGTCTAGGGGAAGTGGACATCCATCTATTAACACTCCATCCAGCCTTGGCCTCCACTGCACCTTGTAGTCCCATCTCCTCAGATCACAGGGCTAAACCGCAGATCATTCGTCATGGCGGTTAAAGAGCCCATTATTAGGCCGACTACACCAGTCACCCCCAAACCGCACTTCCACCTTCACACTTTTAAAGACATCCATCCAGCAGGATGAATGGAGAGAGGAAAGAGGGATAAGAGAGGTGTAGTGGAGGAAAGATGGTGCCAGAACACAGATGGAAGGATAAGAGGAAAGATCCAGAAGCTGGTAGTCTCTTAACAGTAGGCAGAGGATGTGGGTCCCAAGCAAAACAAATTGTCAAATATTATTCCATGAACAACACAATGGTTTAATGTTATATATTTGTAGAACTGACATGTGTGGTCCCTGTGTGGGTATTGAACATTTTGCATCAGTTTCAAATGTGCCTCAGCCAATCAGGTGTTAGAACCAGAGCTGTCCATCATTTATCCTCACACATATAGTCATTTTCTTCTTGTATTCCATGGATGGAGGTAATGAACACTGATGAACTGTAGGCCAAAAGCACAGTAGGAGGACAGACAGGATAAAATTCATCAAAAAAAAAAACTTCTGACTTTCTGAAAGGAGAATGTCTTTGAAGCCCATGCTGGAAGAACCAGGACAAGTATACCAAGGGAGGAGTGCTGATGAAATTTTCTCAAATGGGATTGGGAGCGAGTAGGTAGAGGGAGAACCAATCAGAACCTCTGCGCAAGAACCCACCTCCTTTTTAGGTGGGTGGGGCATAGCACAGTCTTTAGCCTTGAGAAGAAGGCCAATAGGAAAATGGAGTCAAATTGAGTGAAGAAGAGAGAAATGGAGAGAGAGAGCGAGCGAGAGAGAGAGAGGGAGGGAGAGGGAGATAGAGAGAAGGAGTATTATAGGGGCTGATGAATAGAGAGAGAGAGAGAGAGAGAGAGAAAGAGATGTAAAGGGGTTGGAGGTGGGAGTCAAATCAAGGACATGCCCAGGTTTACTTGAACTCTGCTTGGGGTCGAGTGGAGGGCACAGCCTGTTGATTAATGTGGCAGATTACAGATGATATAAGAAGAAGGAAATAGGAAGGGAGGTAAAGAGAGGCAGACGGAAGACAGAAGGTGAATAATATGACGTGAGGAGGTAGGGAGGGAATATGAAAAGAAAAAGAAAAATTTAGGATCATAATTTATTTTACATTTTTATAATCAGCAATTCAGCTTTGGCTTTGAAGGTAGATTAACCATTAGATTTATTAACCAGAACCAGAACTGCTATATAATACCTGTAAAGTATAATACTTACTATACACACATATTGAATTATGTATTAATAAATGCTTTTGTACTTCTGACCATTGTGCTGTTCATGGTATAATATTTGCCAGTAATGTTGCATGGCAGCCAAAGCCACCTGTTGTCGATCTCTTACCAGAATATATTCTTAATTTTGTTGAATGTTTTTATAATAATATATTAAAATATGTATTAATATTTTGTCAAATTGCATTTTATTGCCATTTTATAAACTGCACGTGTACCCAACAACACCCCTAAACCATGACGCATGCCCTCTAGCGGTTCACTGCTTTACTTAACCATAACCATGTCATTGACCAGTCTTGTTCTATTTCTGAGGCTCTTGAGCTGGGATTAGAACTGACAGCGCTTGCTGACCCAGTGACCCCTCTCGTACAGAGCTGCTAAGAAGATTCTAAACTATGTCAGAATTCTTCAGGTGAGAACGATACTTCAAGACGCCACAGACACCCCGTTCTTCCCTTCCTCCTTTCTCGTCCACTGGCTTAGAAGCGAGCCAAAAGTAATGATGTCTCACACACTTGAATTGCTGCTTTGTTCATTAGTAAAGTGTATCGAGTTTATCGAGTGTGTGCAATTTCACCCAGGCCCCTGTGGATATAGTAATCACCGCTGCGGCCCAGACCGACAAGACGAACACAGAGCGGGATACACAAATATGACTCCAAAACAGTAAATGCAGGCTGAATTAAAAACACAAAGTCAGACGAACACAATAACGGCTGCATTTTAAAAGTGTCTCGCGCCTCGGCGCAGGGGGTCAGATTTTTGCATTGCGCTCTGGGTAAATATGTGCCATAACTCACATGGCGTTGCGGCAGCCGGCGTTTAAGCGTTCATGTGTATAATTATTTTCGAGTATGTCTCCATTTTCTCTCTTTCGCTTCAAATCAATTTTTATGGCAGCTGAGTTTTATGGCACTCATCAGGGTGGCGCGGAGACGGCCTGCTCCTGCTTCGGGGAGAAAACACTGTCGAAATGAGAGTTATAAATATGAACGCTTTTCCTTTGCCTTCTGGCGGCATTCTGAGTGGATTTTGTGTGTGTGTGTGTGTGTGTGTGTGTGTGTGTGTGTGTGTGTGTGTGTGTGTGTGTGTGTGTGTGTGTGTGTGTGTGTGTGTGTACGGGCTGGTGGGTGGAGGAAGCTGACGTTTCTGGACAGTGACCTTTGCCCAGTCCCTCATCCTTCCTTGTGTGACTCTTTTATCATGCTGCTAACCGAGGTTATCATTTTCTACTTTTACCATTTTACTTTTGCTGACTGAAAGTAATTTTGCAAACCAAAATAAATTCTCCTACTGCTTACACACCACTCCACAGCTCTTGTTCTGCTAAATAAATCAATTAAAAGTAGTGGAACCCTATTTGGTGCTTTATAGAAATGTTTTTGAAGATTCTTAAATTATTATTATTTTTTTAATCCTTAATAGTGAGTAAACCTATGCATTTCAGCATTCATGTCAGTTGTCATTGTTCTATATGGAACCATTGAATTGACTAGAGAACCATTGAGGAATCTCTTCTTTTTACAGGAGTAGTTTAAAGCTCAAATAAAAGTAGTAACTTTACTACTTTTAGATTCTTTAGATTCTTAGTAATTTTTTTTTTTTTTTACAGTCATTTGTTGTGTATTTTGCAACCGCTTTATGTTCCTCACTGTCTTTCTAAGGCTGAAGAGTGGGATTTTTTAAATTATTTTTTTTATATCTATTTATTTTTTCAGGCTATTTTTAAAGCACATAAAGAGAGCATATTGGCCCAAGGGAGGTTTAAACACCTCAAAGGTTTGTGTGATAAGTGCTGACATCATAACAGGGATATAAAATTAATGCAGTATGTTAGTATTTTCAAACCTGTTCATTTCTATGCTTTTTACAAAGAAAACATTGATCTTAACATTTGTATTTAATATCTACAGTTACAGCAAATCGACAAGAAAACAAGCTTAATTATATAAAAAATAAAATAAAATGTGGTATCCCTACAGTGGGCCTCCCATTATCCTTTTCACCTGTCCCAAGTGGCAGAGCCCTCTCCTTGGGCCCCGATAAGAGCAAGCCTCAGTGTCAGCCTGATGCATGGCAGGATTAGTGCTGTCCAAACACACCAGGCTGCACTTTAGGGGGAACAGAGGAGAGGGCACAGGATGGCTCTCTTCAAAGTTGGGGCAGACCCATTCCACACAGAGGGGCTGGAGAATTAACGAGGGTAAATATTAACACCTGTCCTTGTGTAAATATTAGCCCTGGTCTCTTATGTACAGCCAGCAGAGTGAGCTTTCCGCTCAGACTTGAAGCCACTGAAGTGGATAAAGAGTGGAGGGATAATATCTTTACCTTAAGCGTTCCAAAGAGGAAATGTAGCTGTCCGTCTGTTTATCTATTTATCTATCTATGTATTCTCTCTCTTTCTCTCTCTCTCTCTCTCTCTCTTTCTTTTTCTTTCTTTCTCTCTCTAAATAAATTATACACTGAGTGGTGTGTCCATTCATGTGTCTTTATCTCTCTGTCTCTGTATGTTTATATGAATGTATGTGTATATGTATATGTATGTACGTATGTATATATATGTGTCTGTCTGTCTGTCTATTTCACTATCCATGTCTGTAGAAGGGGGCAGCGTGACAGTCTTTTATTGTTATTGCAATAAATGTTATTATAGTGGTAATGTGTATTTCTTCCAGTACTTGAAAAGCATTGACTAACCGAATGCATTATTTTCAAGGAAGCATAATTAGTCATAAATAGTCAAGTTAATTGGATGCAGTGCCACAAATGTTGAATAAAAATCACTGTATTAAGAGGTTTTGATAGCAATTTTTAACATCTCGCTGTATTTAATGACATCTTTAATGACATTGCTGAGACAGTATAATGATCTCCCATTTGTTCCCATCAAGTAAAACTCCCCTACTTACATGTACAGATGTGGTATTGATTAGGATTGGAATTTACACTTATCTTTGCATGTATCAATAAGCTGCTAGCGAAAAATTATATATGTGTAAAATAAAAACAATGCTTTAGTTAGCATGAACAAAACTTAAACAACTCCCTTAGTCCCACAATGCATTGTCCAGGACAGGGCGTAGGACAGTTTGTCAAAAATGTATAAATGCAGTTGCCTATGGCGTTTCCACTATTAGTCCCTGTGAGCTATGTCTTCTCAATTGTATCTCACTAATGCCTTGCAAAATTCTTTGAGTTGACAGAGGCCTATCCTGTCAAATCACACTCACCAAGGGACATCCACTGTTAACATATCACTGCGCCACCTGCTGTACACACATGGTGCTGCAACCCCAAGATTTAGCCTCCTGCCTGAATCTTGGAGGAGGTTTCCATGGAGATGGTCTCCATGACTACGTCTCTGTGATGAGCACGTTGTTTACCTGTTGTTGCCTGATCTCCATATTCAGTATTCTGCAGCAGCACTGTGTTGTGGATTGGGACTTGTGCAAATGAGGCCCACACATCTCAACATGCCGAAGTTACTGTCATGACGATGACTCACCGAGCACTTTCAGCCTGTTAATCAAGTTGCTCTATGGTTCGTGCAGTCAGAACACGTCTCAGTCCTCCAAGGCAAAGCCTTGAGATGGAACATCTCGCACAGCTTCACCTGGACCTGTGAATCACTCTACCGCAGTCTTCCACGTTCACGTTCTCTCTTGATCCTGATATCTCTGAAGTCAAGTAATAATATATACAGTTTCTTGTGGTTCATCTTTATCATTTAACCTAACTTCTTCTGACTCCCTTTAAGGTGACTCCAGAACCTCCACAAGGCAAGCAAAGACTTCGGCCTTCACCTGGAGAGCCAAGTCTGTAATTAAGCTTCCTTTCAGGAAATACATAAATAACCGACAGATAGAGAAGGCTGAGGAACCAATTTTGCTCCGATAGACATAACGATGATTAATAGAGACATTCATTTAGGTGGAGTTTTGTTCCAAAACCTTACTCATCTGTCCTCATAATAATGGATAATTGCAATGTATGGGTATTGTCAGAGACTGATTGCACATTAAACCTTTCAGGCTGAAAATGGGGGAGAAAAAAAGCAGTGTTGGAAGAAGGGTATTTTTTTTTTTAGATCTCCTCCATGTCCAACATGGAGGAGATCTAACAGTTAATGTGCATGGGAACCAGGTCCATCAATTTAAAAGTATTTGACTATTAGGTGTTACAGTTGAAACAATGTAAATGTGTGTATCTTTTACGTCTTCTTAGCTAATGAAATGCTTATTGTAATAGTATGCTGCCTTATTTGAAGTGTGATCAATTGTTATCCAATGCACAATTAAGTGTTGTGTTTTGTATCATTTCATGATGAATGTTGACTCACAGTGCCATTAAGAAACCAGGCCCAATTTGGTTTACCCTGATTGAGTTGTTCACAGTTAAGACCCAGTAAAAATCACATAAACCCACAGACCTGATCTGTGCCTATTACATCAACAATAGGCACCTCACTGAAATATCACAGAGCATTCACACACAGTACTGACTTGAACATCTTGACTAGATTTATATATGAAATCATGTGTGTTAGGATATATATGGTTGTCCTGTTTGTCAGGTTAAAGTCAACAGTGCGGCTCTAAACAGCTGTTGGATAGCTATGTTTGTTTTAGGTGACAGCAGGTCACACGAGTCACTGATTTCTGATCAATACCCAGGAGACAGCCTTGCTGTGATGTTTAATGGACAAACAGCTGGCAAAAGAAATATAGCCTAAAGAGAGGAGCACTGATTCTGATAAAATGCCCACTCTAGAACGCCTCCACAGATTAGACCATTCTGAGGCTGCATTCTGGAAGTTCTCCACAGGATAGCACTGTAGGCTCAGTTTTGATTCCACTGCAGGTTCAAATTCTCTCTCTCTTTCCCAACCCCCCACCATTATGCTCGCTCTATCCCCTCCCCTTCTTCCTCCCTTGTTTTTGGGTGGCTCCTCCTCTGCATGTGAATATTCATGTCTGTACATGCAGCAAGTCCACTCCCTCTCCCCCAGGCGGATAATTAGATCATCGGCCCCTCCTTATCCAGCCCCTCAAACTGATAGCCAGTTACATGTATGCATGTTTATAGAAGTTCCTGCATGCACATACTTCTGTGTACTGGCCCCTTTATTAGCAACTACTACTGCATAGATTCAGTGTGGTGGTGTACAATTAGACACTGTGTTCCATCTTTCCCATGTGCATAGTTTCTGAACTGCTCCTGGTTAGTTATTATGTGTGTAAAACCCCATCAGTGTCACTGGTTCTCTCACACTCCAATCACTGTTTAAAACTGTATCCCCATATAGTGGAACTATAAGGTAGGTGGACCTCATAAAGAGTCAGGTTAGTGAGTGGACTTGGGTTTCTCATAACGTAAATAGTGTATGTGGTGAACAGAGTTATAATTAGGATCTGGCAGTGGGGAACCATCAGGACCCTTTAAGACCTTCAGAGAAGGCATAATGATTTCTGGGATTAAAAAAAAAAACACATGCCTGCTATATTAATCCATTTTTATTCAATAAGATGGTGCTTGTATTTAAAGTCTACAGGCCAGTTTTCCAGGGATTAAGCCTTAAACCTAATCTGTATTCATAATGCTACAAACTGATTGGGTAATTGGCCTTACCAGTGCAGGACTATGCTTAATCCCTGTCTGGGAAACCGACCCTACAATAATGACATTATTATTTCTTTTTTAAATTTGTTTCAGTTCTTTCTAGAACGTCTGTTTATACAGTTTAATTGGTAGTGCCAATTACACTATCCGCTTATAGCTCCCCCTAGCACTAGGAATGTGCGGCTGCTGATGGCAAAGTGGCATGGCTTGGGATTTAAACTCGTGCCCCCTAGGCCATAGTAACAGCGCAATAGATCGCTGAGCCACTTTGAGTCCTAGAGTACTACTGTTATTTCATTGTAAGGTTTTGGTTGTGAAAACTTTGAGCCTTCTAGTCCTAGATACAGTAGCAGAAGATTAACCATATTTCAGTCCGTTGTTGAAAGAGTCATTGGTTAACTGTGAGTACAAGGTAAAGTATGTATGTTAATGCTAAAGTAGAACAATGCCTTTTGCAAGCTTCAAATGGAACAAATGTGCATTGCTGTTAACACTTACATACTTATTTACTCATACTTTTGACTAAGTTTTGATATTTACAGCTCAAGCTGAAGGTCTAGGTGTAATATTCACAGTTCACAGAATGTTGTCTTCCCTCTTCTATACATTAATATTTTGGACACACAATGTTTTGGTCTAATAATAACCACATATATATATATATGTGGTTCTTTATAGAATCTAAAAGTACAAGGCAGAACCTGTTACATACAGTTCTTCAAATATCCCTTGAAAGTGGGACTTCCATATACCATTAAGAGTTCAGCTGTTGTTGAGCCTTAGAGTCTGTGGTTGTATAAAGAACCTGCAAAACTGATTACCATGCCTGTACAGAGCAGTAGCTGGGCTTCTGGTTACCTCTGGTGCCGAGTGGGATTTGTTCCGGTATCTTACTGATGTCCACATCTAGTCATTTAGAACGGTTTATCAGTCTAGCACTCACCGAGCACTCAGGAGACACAAGCAATGGAGAAGCCCTTCAGATAAGAGTGAGAGGCAGAGAAAGACCAATTGCTTCCTCTTCCTCTGTCTCTGTGAAGCTGCGTCACGGTTTTCCGGACTCCGATCACTCCTGGTTTTCGGACTCGAAGGAATTTTCTATGGAGAATGACCAGTGACAGTGTGATTCATTCCAGGAAAAAGGCTTCATTTGTGTCCGGAAGGCTGGTCCATTCCACATTTAAAAGAGCCAGGCCCGTGACAAATTTTCAACTGATTTTGATATCGCTCAAATGGCTCAGTTAAGTAGGTTGAACTTTGGTCTGGGTGTAATCTGTTAGATTTCGCACTGTAGAAATGGTTAAGCTGAAGATGAGTCGATGAGTTTTTACTGACGTGTTTTACAGCAGAGATTCTTTGGCTATTTGATTTAAAAAGTGCCATTTCAGCAATCTCCACTAAGTTTGGGTAAGACAAGAAGTACTTTGTGCTAAAGCTAATGAAATAGAGCATTAGCATGTAGTTATCTGTAGGATTCAGCTTAATGTGGTCGATTCAGTTTACCATAATTAGTTTACTCAACTAATCTGGTCTCTCTTGTCGTACGTAATTGAAACTAGGCAAGTTGGAAACAACAATAAAGAAACTGCCATCATGCTAACATTAGCTTGATTATAAGACAGACCACTCCAATCGACTCTACGACTCTATCTGAACATCGTAAACTTTTTCGCTTATTCAAAATATCCTCTAAAAGGATGGATTCACGCTAAAAAAGCACTTTCTACCAAAAAATTTGTTGTTCTGTACAATTTCTCATTAAATTGAATGGGATTTCTGTTGGCGTCCTGTAAATCTTGCCCAACCTCACAACAGTTTCTGTGAAAACTGTGCATTTGTGGGCGGGGCCTGGCTCAGTCAGGTCCTTTCATTTCAGTTCTCACGTGAACCTAATCTCATAAAACATCACGTAAACTGAATGCCGAATTCCAGACCATCAGCCTTGACAGCAAGCGGAGTTAGAGGTCACCCATCACCTTAAAACGCTGAACCGAAACCTTCGGCCCACAGTAAGCACTGGATGCTATGGCATTCAGCCCAAACACGCAGCACTTACTTTCACAGCTCTCCCAACTGTCCTCACCATCCATCGGACCTGAGTGATGGCCGGTCAGCGACAGAGTGCCATTATTTAACTTGGTGTCCGAGCCAGCACCCCAACGTCACATTGCTCGCCCATTAGCAGCTCAACAGCCTCTTAAACTTAATTTGGCTTGATTTGTGTTGTTTGCAAATCAAGCCTCAGCATCGATTACAGTGTCATGCAATAGCCCTCACATGCTGAATGGTGTTGTTTTACAGGGTGTGTGTAGGACAGTAGCTAAGTATGTGTATGTGTGTGTATGTGTGTGCTGTGAGGAGAGTGGTGGCCTATGGAATGGGCTGTGAAAATCTGATGGAGATGCATGAATGTGTGTCTTGACAATCTTGAGAAGATCAGAATAAAACTTAGAGTGGCTCGTATTAACAGCATTTGACACATGACCCTCATTCTCCTGATTATTCCTCATATTGAGAAGTGCGGGAGTGGTGCATGGGAGGAATACAAGGCCTGTATGATCACCTGATGTGCTTGTTCTCCAGCCAGGCAGTAAACATGTTATATTATCCACCTTCATGGGTTAGAGTGTAAGACTAATTCATACAGGGTGTGTATGTGTGTGTAAATGGTGTGCAACTATTAAGAAAACACAGTCAGTGTCTGGTAAATTTGACAGTTTCTAAAGAAATATGAGTGCATATAGAAATATACAAATGAATTAGAAAATAAACAAATGCTCCAATACAAACCTTGGTCTTCTGAAAATACTTGATACTTGATGTTGGAACATTTGAGGATTGAGGGTTAAATGAGGATTC
Organism: Salminus brasiliensis; assembly: GCF_030463535.1. Lineage (NCBI taxonomy): Eukaryota > Metazoa > Chordata > Actinopteri > Characiformes > Bryconidae > Salminus > Salminus brasiliensis. The sequence continues at coordinate 28,060,172 of NC_132889.1, read as the reverse complement.
AGTTGTATTCAGCCATGTCACAGTCAGGTACTGATGTGGGATGATTTGACGCCACCTCCAGTTCGACCCAAAGGAACACAGTCATGCTCCCTCACTTCAGAAAAAGCAGTTCCACTGCTCCACAGCCCAGTGCTGGAGTCATTATACCCCTCTAGATGATGCTTGTCATTAGGCATGGTGATCAGGTGCTCCAGAGTGCCCCATGTTATTGGTAATGGTAATGGGTGCACCCTAAAGGAGCCAAGTTCTTTTTGTGAGTCCAGTTAGAAGGCTGTTACAGGTTTCAGTACTGCTAGAAATCCTGTTGATGTTCTTAATGTAATAAAATGCTGATTTGGTAACTGCTTTATCATGAAACTGAGATCAGATCAAATTCTACATTTAGCATGCTAGTTCCATGCTAGGTCTTTAGATTCTTAGTGTTGTTTCCAAATAAAATAACATCTGTTTTATCTTTATTCAGGTGCAGAGTGTTCTGTCCTGATCAGTTAGTGAAATGCTCAAGAGTAACAACATAATTCAAAATAAACTAAGTGAGACTTAGTGCCCATAGTCATTTGGGAAGAGGGCTGAATAAATCTAAAAGTGCATCTATCTTCTGCATAGCTGTGCTAATGGTATCCTATACTCTTGTAAGTTTTAGTTAAGAGAAAGCATGTATACATGAAATAAGAGTGGCCCAGGAATTGAGCCCTGGGGGACACCACAAGTCACTGGCGCGCACACTATTAGAAACTATTATTTTCTATTACAGCAATGTAATTCATTCCTTGCAGGTAGGAACTAAACTAGCAATGTTCCAGAGAGCCCAGCCTAGTTCTCAAGTCTGTCTATAAGAATTTGATGGTCAGTACTTCCAGTATTTAAATGTAAACATATCATTCCTTTAATTAATTCCATTAGTTTAATTAAATCAGTCATAGTACTATGATCAGGCTAGCTGGTATCCAGACTGGAATATATATGTATATCTAAACAGTTTTTTAAGGATAGAAACTCCGTAAGATGCTCAACGACAATTCTCTCAATGATTTTCCAATTAGTTGCGCTAAAGAGTCTCTTAAAAAAAGAGAGGCTGACATAAGTGAGGTGTTTACTCACTTATGTCTGATGCTATTGAATGAAACATGTTATTTAAATAGTTGGAGGTAACCACTCAAGACAGGTGTTTGAGTTGAGATGACTTCCTATATTCATTAAAAATGTGTTGTTTATAGGAATAAACTGGGATAATGATTTCTTTACATGCTGATGGAAAGGAAACAGGCCCATTGGTGGATCTAAACAAGCAAAAGGCTTGTTGTATTTTTGGGTTTTAGGGTACAAACATTACATCATTAAATCTCTCACTTAATACAAATTGAAGCACCATACGTGGAAGTGAATTTTGTAAATTTGATGAAGAGTATTTTAAAAACCCCTTTACTAAAATAACACTGTTTTTTCTTTAATCAAACTCTTTATATGCACTGCAGATATACTGTTTACAAGGGTGGAAACCCTGTTTTCAGTAGTATAGAACCAATTGCGGATATATGTATTAAATCATTCTTTAATGATGTTTGAACTTTACAGTGTAATATGTTTCTAATCATTTGTAGGAAACTACCTTTTTTTATTTGTGAAAGGTATTTCAATTTGCACTGCTTAAGTTACGATTAAATTACGGCAATCATTATTATGAAAACAGATTAGACACTTGTGAATTTGTACGAAATTGTGCCCAGTATAGCAGATAAACTTTAAATAGGATTATTAAAGTAAAGCATGAATTACTGTGTGTGAAGGTGGCTGTAAATTTAATGCATCTTAGTGTAAACAGAAGTTCTTCTATGGTAATGGCATTTGCAGAAATCTTGTGTTATTTAATGGCTTTCTGCTGGAAGCTTTGCTCCCAGACCTTTCACTTCCTTTTTACAAGACTATTTTTAGCAGTGTGTACATGGGAAGGAGGAGACCCATGGAAACAAGGGCATATTATTAGTACAGAGAGGGTGTGTAAGACATTACCCCATCAGCCAAAAATACACATTGAGCAAATTTAGCAATAAATGTTTCCCAGTACTGAGGTACAGTAGCATATTAAAAAGTCCCTTTTTCATCTGCTTTATGTGTAGAGTGAAATCTGGTAAGCAGCATCCTAAACATAATTAGTGTGTAAACATGCATTCTCATATTTCCATGCTGCCATATTATTTTGCTCGCTTGGATTTGTGTGTGTATGTGTGCGGGTGTTTATATCAATGCCTGTGTGTGTGTGTGTGTGTGTGTGTGTGGGCGAGATTTATTCAGCTTGTCCATTGCTGCTTCATTATTGTGGAGCTTTTCGAGAGCGGGGGATCTCCAAACAATTTATGACGGGCACCTTTATTGGTCCCTATAAAAAAAAAATAGAGGCGAAGATTGATCATCTCTCTCTGAGTCCGGCCTATGGGCCCGGCATGGCCCATTAAAAAGGGCCGCTGCTTTACAGCGTTTTAAACGGGCATATGTCTGGTCACCACTGGCACTCGGCAGCAAGGGCAGCTTTAGGACCCAGAGCTCTATCTGCTGTATCTAAATGAAAGCAAGCCGGGGGGTGCTGCTTTGCCCATCCCAGTTTAAACCGTCATGCATTTTTTAATTGTGACTGTAAATAACAGCCATGTATTATTTAATAGGCTCTTATTGGCTTATTTATTTGGCAGGCATGAAGGCTATTTGGTCTCTGGAAGGGAATTAAAAAGCACCAGAATTAGCCTGGGTATCTGCTTGTTAGTTGGTTTTGAGCAAGATTGTGTGTGTGTGCGTGTGTGTGTGTGTGTTTACATGAGAGTATGCAGGGAAACTAATCTTGGAATTGGAAAGTAAGCCCACTGAATTCACATTAAAGCTGTTAAATCAAAGCTGCTCTAGTTAAAACAAGTATTAAAGGACTCATATCATGAGAAATGGAATCTTCACGCTTTAAGAAGTTGTAGCATGTAGTTTAGTACGTAAACAACATAAATGTAAAAGTCAGGATTGGTGTTCATTCCCAAATCCATATCGTCTACATATTTAAAAAAGACACAGTGACAGAAATACTCTAGAATATCTTCTAGAAATTATTATATAAATGAGGTTGGAAATGGTAATATTTTTTTCTATATAAAACTATATAAAAACCTTAATCATAAAATATTAGAAACATGAAGGATATGGATTTTTAAATGATATTTTCCCTTTAAGGAAAATTAGCCCAAACTGCTGATATGTACCATAAGATACCATACCATAATTATTTGTTAGGATTGACACATCTACCATTACCATTTTTACTTGCATTTATGATGATGCAATAGTCGTTTCTCATAAGAACCAAATCAGTTTTGTACATTTATGTAATTATGTGAAAAATAGCAAAAAATGTTGATCATGTTTTGTGATTAATTGTAATACATTATCATTCCCGCTTTACTGAGGCTTACAACTGATCTGGAATCAGCTCTACTGGTTTGTCCTGTTTCTGTGAAATGCTGGCACTATAACTCAACCTCCGATTGAATTAGAAGGCATAAAGGAATATGCCTCCATATTAACCATAACGACCACTGGAACTTTGAATATTAATAATGAATATGAGCATTCTCTGAATTGTTGAACATTTAGCTGTCAGATGATATAGAGTGGCTTAGACCTGCTGATGGTCCAAAAGTGTTATTACAAACTTTTATTAACCAGTGCATATCCCCACCAGTTTGTACAGAAGTCCCTGTAGTGAGTAAAATACCTCAGTATTTACTTCGCCTTTCTGTTTTAAGCCAGAAAGTGCCACTTTCCGTTCTGTAAAATAACTTTCTGAGACATGTTTGTTTAAAATGTTGTTTTTAATGAAATGTATGAATATGAAGAACCTTTTCAATTCATCTATAGGCTCTAAAACCACATATTCAAGCCAAGAACCCCTGAGGAACATTTATTTGTAAAGTGTATTAAAGATAGACAGACAACATGCAGAGAAATGTCTAAATTTCAAATGAAGCAAGTTATTTTTACAGGTAATTGTTAAAAATGGATTTTCTTTTTCCCATAAAGCTACCATTTACCACCACAACCATGACGATATGCAGTCAGCTTCTGTTGAAGTTTTATAACTGCATGCATACCTGGACATGCAGAAGACTTATTAATGTGTTGATGCGGGTGCACAGTGGGATCTGTCAACCCAACCACCCACACACACACAGCTGTCAATGAGTTCCCTGCATACACACCTAGACCTAATTAAACAGCTCACGTTGGGTGATGCGCGTGTGCGCACACGATGCTGTCAGCATCTGAGGCTCTGATTTACATAAGAGCACTCGGGGGACTGAATGCATCGTCCCTAATTGAGCTTCAAGTCAATCAGTGGCCTTGCTGGAGGCTGAGCACAGCCTTAATACATGCCGAGAAAGAGACAATAGGCCCGGATGTTCTAACAAAGCAAACGCTACCTTTATATTCTGCATTATTATTTCAGAAGACTCTTTAGTTTGGTGCCCATCATGTAATTAGGCAGAATACAGGCTAGAAAGTATAGTGTGTTATCAGTGCATTTATAGAGGATTGTACTCCAGCGTTTGGCTGTATCTGCAGCTTGCGGTTAATTACAAGCGAAATCATTTGACAAGTAAAACAGCCGAAGCATCTGCCAATTGGCAAGTGTATATTGTGTTTCTGTTTGCTTTTTATTTTAAAGTAGAAAGGAAATGATTGCCTGTGGTCATCGACTGCACACTACAGATACAGCAGGTGGAGATTAAGTGGATGTTGTTGGAGTATTTTTATTTTTATTTTTTTTTACTGTAAAATGGCCAGGACTTGCTGCTATGTGCAAATATCTATTACATACTTCTATACCTTATATATTAATAAATCAACTTGTTTGCCTTGTGGCTATGGTAGTTACTAAAAAAATAAGCCATGAGATGTAATAATTCTGCAATTTGACCCATTGGTGGGAGCAAATGTTTATTGCACAATGTCGTTTCAGTTGCTTGGTAGTCATTGAAATTACTAAATAATAAGACAATCCCAAGGCCTATCGGTGGGTGTAGTTGTTTATTGCATACTTTGTACTATAGAAATGTCAGCTTATTTGCATGGTAGTCATTGTAATTACAAAATGATATGGCTAGAGTGTAAAAAGGGATTTTAAGGGGTTTAAGCAGTGTGTTTAGAAAAGCAGAAGATTGAGTCACAACTCCGAAGGTCCAGACAGATGGGATGTTTTTTAACTGTAATGAATGAAGCTCAGAACAAAGATAAGTCTGATTCTAGGGATAGGGAAATTATCTTACCTCAAAAAATAACCTAAAACATAAGCTTTTCTGCATGCTGTCATTTTCTTAGCCTCAGTGCTTTGTATATTGTTGTATGTTGTCAAATTTCTGTTTTGTGTTTCATTTACAGAAATTCAGCTGCATTTTATACTGTGTGTCATAGAATTGGTGGTCGAACAGCAGCGGATTCAGATTCCCTTTTTTTTAAGTCACATTTACAGATGTTGCATTCTCGCATAAAGTCACTGCTATGGAGCGCTGGGGTCTTCTTGCCAAAGCGATTACATGTCAAATTCTCTGGTGTACAACTACACTGTGTATGACTGACACAATATTCACACACTATCTTACTGTACACCTGTTTGTAACACGACTCGCTGTGAATGTGTACTTTATTAACACTGTTCAAATTTATGTGAACGTTGTGGCATCTGCAGGTATGCAGTCTACTGATAGACACTGTGTGTGTGTGTGTGTGTGTGTGTGTGTGTGTGTGTGTGTGTGTGTGTGTGTGTGTGTGTGTGATGGAGTGGGTGAGAGGGGAGGTATGAGGACAATGGCGTCTGGGTGGCGTTGTGTGCCGCAGTGTAGCACTCACTGGGCTCTATTCACTGCAAGCTCATCTGTCCTCCCTTACGCCTCCACACGGAGATCATCTAGAGGTCATCCACACCAAGGGGTCACGGCAAGGTCATGAGCATACTGCCTGACTCACTGAGCGCTTACAAGCACATGCACGTACAAGCAAAGACAACACACACACATGCTGAAAAAGGTGATGCATTGACTTGCCTTAATTGAAATATTAAAATAATATTAATATGATACTATTTCCATACAATTATTGCCAATGTAAAATCAATGAATTGAAAGACAAAATTGTACTTATGTAATATGTATTTTTTATTCATGTAGAAATTGCAGAAGAAAACAGCATACAAATTTTACAATTTTAGTTTTCTGAATAAAGAAATGCTTTATATATTCATTTATATATACATATTATTATTCTCTCATTGGTTGAGACAATGGGGTTAAGGTTAGTTTCTGACAGGCCAGGTCAGATGTCCTCACAGGCCACACTTTGACAGAATTCTAACAAAACATGAAATTACCACCTGTACTACTGTTCATTTACAGTACATCTAAAGTAAAGGACAATAGAGTTCTATACTGTTCTCTTAATTGTATTTTTTTTATATGACCCCTTCCCTGTTTATTTCCCCTCCAAGTCACCTTCTCCCACAGTAACACTTAGACCAGGTGTACATGTGGTGTTCGATACATACTCAATATTGTCCTGAAACTTGAACACCACTGGCGTCGTGGAGCGCCTCGGGCTGCGATTAGGCCGTCTGGACACTCGCCGCTCGGCCTGTCCGTCAAACCGCCACGGGGCCCTCTCTCTCAGAGGAGCGCAATTGATTTAAGGGAGCCCTCCAGGTCTACGGTGCATTTTCATCAAAACTGCAAAATCAATGCTAAGCAGATTTAGATCCTCGTCACGAGCCATATTTCAGCTAGTGCCCTCGCTAATGCTGACGCGTCCACTGCGGCCATTATTACCCGCCATTAGCATTACTGTCGCCGGCGTTACAAATTCAGCTGTTCCACCTCATTTACATTCACCATTCAAGGGGAGTGTGTGTGTGTGTGCTTGGTGGGTTGAGGGGGGCATTACCAAGTTTGGACAAGGAAAAACAGGAGACTGTAGAGAGGAGGGACTTTCAAGGTCTGTTGTGTTAGCTTAGCATTTTCTACTTGTGGAAGGAAAATGCTGATAATAAGTAAAGTTATATGTTTAAACTCTGTTTTAAGCAAAGTGTTAATATAAGTATCTCTCTTTTTCTCTACCATATTACACTAATACAAGATTTAGTACAGTAGCATTAAACCTGTTTGTGACTGTAGTCACATTCCCTTCTATATGATACAGTGCATTTGTTGGTACACTTTCTTATTGTATTATTGCTCAGTGACTTTGTCTGGACACTGTCTGCTGGTAGTTGACGCTCACTACATAGTGAATAGGGCATAGTTGTGAACAAGTCTTTGTGTACCAATGGTGCAGGATATTGTTGTAATTTCTGGCTGGCTTCAGGTGCCAGGGTGACACAGAAGGCTTGGTTGGGGAAAAAGCTGGACCCTGGACAGTGTAGGCCAGTGCTGCTGGATCCTGAAAGTGGCTTTGGGCTACTGGCACTGTCAGCATTAGGTTACTGCTTAATGCATTATGAACCTAATGGAGCCTCCGCCATATCTCTTTATACATGCAAGCAGCAGCAACAACATCTGCTCATAATAATAACTTTTTTTTATACATTTGCAAATGCAGCTTAAAGCGCTGTATGAACATGAACTCTGACCACAAGGAATGCTAACACAAGAATCACATAAGAAAGCTTAAAGAACAGAACAAGATCTTTATCTTCATCTCTTTCCAGTGAGCTAAATGTGTTGATTTTAGAGTGGTTAGACATTAGCAACAAATTCCCAGCCTAAAGAAGAGAGCTACAAAAGAGACTACTGAGGAGGGCAAAAAAGACAAATAGAAGATTATATGTGCAATATACTACATATATTTTCTAATGATATATACATATACATACACTAATGAAAACACACTTTTGCACATTCTGATGCAAAATTATTGTTTATTTGCTTAATGTATCTTATTATAAAAGTAAAAAGTAATGGCAGATTAAATGTTTTATTTTTCCCACTGTTTTACATTCAGAAAATAAAGAGAAATTTAGCTCTAACCTGAAGAAAGTGTAGATTTTTCATTCTAAAACTGCGTCATTTGACCAGGGGTACCCAACCTTTTGCATATGACTGTACGTGATTATAGAGGGTTGTGTACATGAATCAAAATGTGGCTTAGGAAGCTTCTTTTCACTGTTATTCAATAGTTTTCAATGACATGGGGTGTTAGATATACAGTTAACATTGGGCTTTTTCAAATAATACAACAGTCAATACTATAGGTTTGTTTAAGCACATAGACACATGCACTAAAAAACAAATGAAAACTGGTCTAATGCCATAAAGTAACTGCAAATTTACAGCACTGTGCAATACAGTTCACATCAGGAGCACCTTGAAGTTAATGTTTTTTCCAGAAATTGAAGACAAAGGTATCTTTAATAAGGCTGGAACAGCATGGAATTTTGGGAAAGAAAAATAAAATAAAATAATAAATGAAATAAGCAGATTAACACAGCAAAGAAGTCTGAAAACTAGCATAGTGTATGTAAGGGATCTTTATTGGGAAATTGAGTTTATTGTAAAAGGTGTTCCCTGGATGGAGCGGTGAGGCATTGCGGCTTGTCAAAAAGAAGACATTAGTCCGCTCTAATGGAAACAGAAAACCAAATCAGTATACACTTACACTTTAAATGAAGTGTCCCTGTAATCAAATAGAAGAAGGGACTCACTCGCTCTTCTCTATCTGGATCTGATCAATAAGCATGTATAATGCTCATGGATCACTGTGGGAGCAGATGATGCTAAATGACACTGAGGCAGATTCTTACAGTTGTATATGGTCACTGTCATGAGTCCATTTTTGAAGGGATATTTTTATTACTATGTGAAAATAAACAGTCTATATATAGTCTTTTACATTTCCTAGTGAACAGACCCACTGAAACATGGGTCCAAAATTCAAAAGTTTTATAAAAGGTTTCGTGATGATAGCAGTGATGCAAGAGGCAAGGGCACTTGCATGAAGCTGCTGAGGCCAGTAACTTTAAACTCAGTCACAAGCAGATATAGATTTTTTTGTGCTTTTGTTTAATAATTGAATTGTGCTTAAAGTAGCTAACTCAAAGTAGCATCTTTAGACCTGCACCATGTCTTGGCCACGTGGCTACCAGGATGCCGTATAGAGTAAAAAAACGGTAATTTATGAAACATCTCAATTGGGTTTTATAGTTTTCAGGTTTTTATTGTTTATATGCAAAGAAAGAAAGAGAGAGAGAGAGAGAGAGAGTGAGAGAGAGACTGAAAGGAGCCAAGTGGAGCCTGCAGCCTTTGATCGAAATTCAGGGAAGAATTTACAATCTGATGTGTGTGTGTGTGTGTGTGTGTGTGTGTGTGTGTGTGTGTGTGTGTGTGTGTGTGTGTGTGCGCGCGCAAAGGCTCCCCTTGGAGCATGCTCGGTTCTAAGCCGAGGTCTCTCTAAATCTCTTCCTACAGATTTACAGCAGCTCCATTCACACCAGTAACCAGAACACAATCAGTACCGCCTTACAGCTGCACACGCACACACAAACGCTCACATGCAGGCCAGCTGATGCTGAATCAACTATTCAGAGGAAATAAAAAAAAAGAATCAAGGAAAACACACTAAATCACAAATCACACACCATTCAGTCTCTTGGATTGAGGGCAGGACTGAACACACACACAATGCAGAGGCAGCATATATTTATTTCTATTTTTTTCATTTACAAGCAGTATCAATTACCTGTGAATCTTTGACTTTGCTGATTTTTGTAAATGTTAAATTAGACCGAAGTATAAAAAGCTTAACCACCATTTTTTCAGTACTCTGGTCAGGATTTCATATGGCAGGAACCAGGCTTAGCCATAGAGCAATGCATCCTCATTTAAGATTAATGCATATCCACTAGAATAATTAGATTTAGAATTAGAGTGTAGATAGAAATAGTAGAGCGTGAAAAGGTAGTATGTGTGAAAATCACAGCCCAGCCCAGGATAAGAGTTATGTAGTGCAATGTTTAAAAGTTATTAAATAAGACAGTATAACTCCTTGTCAAAAATGTCAAAAAGATCTGTCTTGAAAAAAAAGTCAATGTTCATTGTTTGTGTTTATTGCTCAAATCAAAAGGAACAAGTCAAATTAAACAAGTAAAAGTAAGCACATTTTCCATTTAGCTGGAATGGCTAAATCAGACCCTGCCTTTGTATAGTACTTAGCACTTATAGTATCAGCGGTGGTAGAATTACAGAGTGAGAATTGAAGCATGCGAGAATTGAACCATCACTTTTTTTAAGCCTCAGTTCTGTGGGCAGCCAGTAAACACCACTTACAAAAGCTAATGCACAGCCTCACAATGCTGAATTGCTTCCTATGACACTGCCTTATTTTAGGGTCCCAGAACATCTTATGAGGTTCTCACGAAACACAAAGATGTTCTCATTAGTATTGCTATATAAAATATATAATAAAAAAAAAAATATATATATATATATATATATATTATAAAAAATTTACTTTTTCTATTTTATTTCTATTTTTTTCTTTTACAAGGTTACATTATTTTATGCACATTTCACTGTATGAAATGCTGTGATGCTGTATGTGATGTCTCCAAAATAGAAACTTCAAAGGAGAAAGAAAAAATCTTAACTTTCAATGGAAGTCAATGTTAAAAGATTTTATTTCTAGTCTTTTTGGAGTGTTTCTATTGGTCCATGATAAAGTTGGACAATTTAAAGAACTAGTGCCAGATTCACATTATATCAAAAAAGTGACAAACAACAAAAACGGAGACAGCCTAGTATCTTCATTGTTCTTGATTTTACATTGTGTCCAAGTTTCCAAATGAATGGACCAATACAAATGGCCCAGATAAAATTAAAATATGAATATATTTTCACATTGACATCAATTGAAAGTTAAAAAGGTTTTGTTCTTTATTTTTGGAGGTTTTTGTGTGACATGATGAAAACACCTTTGTTGCAGCTCAGATTCCATGTAGGTGTATGTTTACAATGTTTACACGTTTTAATTAAAATAAGGAAATGTGATCTATTGCACAATATGGATGCTTAAACATTTGAAGTTCTTCCTGTATAGACTCACACACAAAAAAGAACACCCCCAGTGGTTTATGGATCTGAAGTCAGCTTGGCTTTGGCTTTTTCGCCTCTCGTATACAGACCACTCTGTAAGGTCAGGTTTTGAGTTGGAGAAGCTGAAGTGCTTTGTGAAAGGGACACTTTTGTTGAGTTCTCATATGCTGAGGTCAAAGTGCAGGCAGCTTTACGTGCGCGGACTGGACAATATCACACCTTCCCTCCAGCCCTTCCCACGGCCTCGCTGGTGAGCGCATTTCCACGTAAATATGCATCTAACCAACCAGCGCTGCCAGGACTGCCAAAATGGCTGACGGTTTACAAGCTCAAAGACAACAGCCTCGCCATCAGGATGCAACTTCCCTCCCCCTCTCAACTCTCCCAGCCTCCTCCATGACAGTGTCGTAAATTCCTCTCTTCTTTCTCTCGGCCTGTGTTACACATACAGACACACATACACACAACAGAGGCCTCTCGTTTCAGCCGTTAAAAAAAGCTTCTTAGTATGGATGCATGGTTTGAGACAAAAACACACTCTCAGTTATACAGAACCTTTACATTAGCTTCTTTAAACTTTTGTAAGGCTTCTCACACTACTGCATCTGTACTATAAGAATGGTTCTTCATAGAAGGTTCTTTCCCAAAGTGGTTCTTCTATGGCTTTACTCCAAACTCTTTTCAGCAGCTTTGGTTTTAATAGGGTTGGGTTCTGGGCCAGTTTGTACACAGTAGGCTGAGCTGCCAAATGGAGTAGAAAGTGTCTAATGAAGGCACTCTATGGACAAGTGTTCAAAAATTACAAAAATGAATAGTTTATTGTTCTGGAAAAGCTTTTATTATATTGTTGCTGTCACATGAAGATTGTGTATTTCCAAAAGGGCATCTGTTATTATAGCCAATGGACCTAAAACAGATCTCATTTCAGATCATTTTAGACCACTTCTATTGGTCCATGCATCATAAAGTGTTTACACCCTGTTAGGGGCAGCTGGTGTTTTCAAATGGTGTGGAAAAATGTGGAAAAGTTGGGGGGAAAAAAACATTTTGATACATTTTTTAACATAAGGCTTTTCAACATTTTACACACATAAGGCATACACACACGCACACATCAGGCATACACACACGCAGACTTCAAGCAATTACCTGTCCAAATATAAGCCAACATACACTGTTAAAAAAAGGTGCTTCAAATGGTTCTTTGAGCAGTGCCAGTGAAAAGCAATGTAAACCATGTAAAAGAGATGTGTGAGAACCTTTAGACTGGTAAAAAAAAAAAAAAAGCTTTACATCAAGTGTTTATAGGGTGAATGCAATGCTAGTGTGTAAGTGTGGGAGGTGTATGGGTGTGTATGCGGCATGCATGTATGCGGTTGGGTCGGGGTGGAGTGGAGCCCCACCCACTTGTATCCGGATATTTAAAAAAAAAAACCTTTTTTCTTTTTGGAAAATATTTATTTATTTATATATTATTTATTCTTTATGCAGCGATAGTACCTCATAAAGAGAGACATCAAAACACCACAAAGAAGGAAGAAAACACACAGAGGTTTAATCCTAAATTACACATTCCCTATGTAGTGTACTAGACAAGTCAAGAAATTACGGCATTATATATTTGTAACAGAACAGTATGTCAAAATTTACATGTCAAAAATCTAGTGCTATCTGCATGTAGACACTGTAGTTGTATGACGTGTGTAGTGTACTACATAGGGAGTAAGGACAGATTTGAGTTTTCAAAAGCATTTTCATGCTGGACGGGAGGCCAAAACACAGACAAACGTCTTTAAAATATCTGTATACGTGTGGACAGGGCTTGAGTTTATCCATTTCAACTGAGAATAAACACTGTTTAGACTCAGACTTGTCAGAGCAGCGTCCTTCCAAACACTTCACTTTACCACCATCATGGTAACCATTACATATTTTTTTTTAAAAAGCAACCGCGACTACCTGCAGGAGCAGAACTACCAAAAACACTGACACATGGCAAGTATGATGTCAGTTTCGCTCAGTTTAATGCAGGTTCAAATAATGTTAGCACACATTCTAATGACATTTACCAGAGCTGAGCTCCATGCGCTAATTGAAAGTGTCCAACAACAATAAATTTTCTGTCCCCTTTTTTGTTCCATTTCAGAATGATCATATCTTCGCCTAGCTTGGAAAAGCAGCGCTCTTCCCCTCCTGTTCCGTGGGTCTATATTCTGTCAGTGGGATACGCCATAAAGCAGTGAGCTTCACACTTGTGTCATGCAGTAATTTATAGGTGCGAGCTTGCTTACGTGGATGATTTGAATGGCCATTTTGAAAGAGGCTTTTGTGGAAAGCACAGTGAAATTAGCGGTGTGTGAAAAGAGAGCTGAGTTTTTCCATGGGCTTAAAAATAAACGCTGAAATCAGGCTGGATGTAAATTACATCGTGTGTGGAAACTCATTTGGCCCTGCTCGCTCTTGATGGAGCCGGGAGGCGAAATGACAACAGCGGAAAGTTTCTGTGAGCGAGGCTGTGGCGAAGTGTAATTAGCAGGCCAAGACACAAACATTTCATCATGCTGGGCTGTTTCTCCCTCCAGTTCTCTCCGGCTGGCCCTCCTTCATGCACTCATTTACTTCAACACCCGCTTTTGCTCAGAACCTGCTGAAGTAACACACACAACTTACAGGACTGGACAGATTAGAGGAATAGTTTAAAGAAAAATAAGTTGCAGTTGATCAGGCAAGATATTTTAGTTTAGTATCTACAGAAATTTATACATGGCCACACATTGCTTCACTCCATGTCAGGTAGTTGCGTATATCGCAGTAGGATTGGTAATGTGGTGTCTGGCACCGTATGACATATAAAACATATACATATTAAAATATTTAGATTGGACAGTATGACAATTCATACTTCATACATCATTGTCATAACTTCTCTGATACATTTCTCTGTATGTCATTGACACCATCGGGACTTCTAGAAGAAATACAGGTATCATAAAGATGAGCCTATTAGAGAGCCTATAAACAATAACTAGTGTAATGTAACTAAAAAGAATGACATAAACTACAAAGCAACCAGAAGCTGATTTAAATGGAAAACAATTAAACCAATATCTTATTTAAGTCTTTTATTCATCCCCTGCTTCTTATTTTTCCTTATTGTGCTACATGTGAGATGGATAGATGGATAGATAGATAGATGTTTTAACTGCTGTAGAAAAGATGAACGAGGCTTTTGCTTTTGTTGGATACTGTGTTTTTTCAAGTGAGTGCACAAGCACTGTTTGGGCCAGTTCAGACTTATAAGAACTTATCAATAAGAACTTTTCTAGTTTTTTGGTTAGAGTGATTTATGACTGATATTTATATTAATGTGTACAAAACAATGTTTCTAACACACACAAAAAAACACTTTTAGCTTTCTTTGATCCTCTTAGATCACGTCCATTAATTCATGCCACTGCAAAATGTCCATGAGACGCAAAGTTTTAGATATCTTTTAGATAAGCGGTCTACTACAAAGTATGTTGTATAACAAAGTGCAGTAGGAGAAATTTGCTTGTACTTTTGTACATCGATTTCAGTTGTAACAGTGTCAAAATCTTAATAAGGAAGTGTTTTTAAAACGAGTGTGTGATTTAGGCAAGCCGTTATAAGCATCCATTATATGCTAGCTGCATTAGCCTTGTAGCTTTAGTGCAAAACTAAAGAAACAAACTTCAGACACCAATCATAGATGATTGACTACATTTAATGGTATATACTGTATGGCTGTATATGTAGGAGTATTTTTCTTATTTGTTTTGCCAAAATATTCTCTAGCGTGTACTAGTCCTTGCATATATCCACCAAACATTGGCCAGTTTAAAAATGATGATGACATTCTTTGTCTTGATTTCTTTATGCCTTTTTCTTAGTTTCTTTTTTTCCACCCTTCACTCATTTTCCAAATGTGCCATGGCCATAAACATGAAATACATAAATCTGACTCCACTCCACCCCGACCCAACCACATACACACATGCCGAATACACACCCATACACCTCCCCACACACACACACTAGCATGGCATTCTCCCCATGAACACTAGGCCATGCAAAACCAAGGCAGCTTATATTTGCTAGGAGGTAAAATACGTGTTCTTGGGTGAAGGGTTTGATTGACTGCTATCGTGTGGCAGGAGAGGGCTGTAGGCTGTATTTGGCTTGGCCTGAGAAAGAAGTCTGACTATTCTCAGACAGAAGAGAGAGGAGTAAAGAGAGAAAGAATGAGTAATGGAGGGGTTGGGATGTAGCCTCTAGGCTGGACGTGTTTTTCTGTCTGAAGGCCACTGTATGAGAGGAGACATGGGAAGTGGAGCCACTGTTTTTAGACATAAGACACACTCACATGGACCATACCATGAGATAAAGAGTGTGAAGGAGTGAAAATAAGGGGAAAGTAGGGGGCAGTTTTAAAGAAAATACTTTACATTTTTTAAATGGTTGATTCCAGTTTCTGCTGATTTTTATTAGCCTTTCTTTTAACCCAGTGCTTACACTTTGTAAGATAAATACACACATGACATTAGCTAGCATATATTCAGTACTTTCTACTATCCAAAGCCACATAATATTGTTTTCTCTTTAATTGTTGGGACTTTTAATTACTAAATTAAACATGAAATCAACATTAAAATCAAATGAACAGCTGCACTGTAAGGGGCAACAGCAATACCGATTAGGCAAAAATGTTAATAAAACGTTTTGGCTGATTCTAAGTGTGCTCCCCTCGAAGAGAGGAATACAGCTACCAAACTGAGGACAATCATAACTTTGAGATTTTAATTCTATCATATACATTTCTTTAAGATTCATTATTTAAGAACAATATATATATATACATAAACCATTCGCTCTCTTTCTCATTATGACATAAGCTTATTATGATTTAAGGTCAATATGATGTAAGCTTACTGTGATGTAATCTCATTATGATTTAGGATCATTGTGATGTAAGATCATTGACGTAAGCTTATTGTGATGTAATCTCAATATGATATTATGAGCAAATTATGCCATTATCTAATTATACTAATTTGTTTTTAGCAGTTATGACTTCCTCCTCAATTAGTAGAGTTTTGCAAACAGTGAGTTCCAACTCATTCTCGAGTTCAAACTGTACTGACATATTAATTATAAAAATGGCATCAAGTATCTTAGTGATAAATATGGACATATTGCTAACTTTTACATATCTATGTTGCTCTGTTGCATGTCTTTATAGTTCCTTTGTCAGTAAAGAAAATAGCTATAATGGAGACAAATATTCATAATCCTATGTCTATGTGCACGCACATATGTGTGTGAACAATAACAATGAGATGCTGTGCCGCTGGTATCCGTAAACACTGCCACTTGCCTGTTCCAGACTGCACAGATGTTCACACACCCTTCCTCCACTTCTGATGGATAATTAAACCCCAATCACCCCACTCTCAGGTGGGAGTGCACCACTTCTGGAGACAGAGTGGGGTATATCCAGTTTTGTGATTACTGGCCAGGTGCCACTCATTGCTTGGCATCCATTTATTGGTTTTATCCAAAGAAACTATTGTTGTTGTGTGTTTTTTCTTATCCAATATGTTTGGGTTCTGGGCAGTACTGATAAAATTCAACTTTTTACAACATTCAACAAAGTTAATGAACCCATGCTTCATGAGAACTGGTGCTGAAGGAATATCTTGCACACCTGACACAGCTTGTTTTGATTGGATAGATGTTTCTGTTTCTTTTGGTAAACTGAGATTGTACTGCAAAAGTTAACCAGACAAAAAACTGTTTTACTGATAGTGAACTTACTATTTATGTAGTTAAAATAATGTGCTGCATAACACATAGTCAGAGTCTATAGGGCCTCTGTGGCTGTAAAGTTCACAAAAGTCTCATACATCACATCACTAAGTCCTTTGAAAGTTCACTCATCTGTGCAGTCACACATTGTAACATTAGGTCAACACCAAAATAGTGAACCTTTCTCCACAAAAAGTTCAGAATACAAGTTCTGTCCTGACGAGTCTCACATGTATGACACGTTCCTACTGGTTGCCGTCTCCAGAGCCCAAAACTGTGTGTTTATCTTAACAGTAACCTGCTCTAATGTGCTCTCAGTGCCCTCAAAGTAGTCACAGAAGAACACTGTTGGTCTCCATGGTATGCATAAAGCTAATCTGAGCTAATGGCAAGTCACAGAATAATGTCAGTCATTTAGCTGAGATGATGTCAAAGCTAATCCAGTGCGGACAATCTCCACTGTACACATTTGCACTGTACAATGGACAGGGTTCAATTGGAGCATGAGCTTCATCTCTCCATGTTTCTGAATCACTCTGGCAGGTGATTCTGAATAGTTTTAAAAAGGAAAGAACAGAGCACAAAGTATGCCATCAACACATATTCACACATACGAGTTAAAAATGTATGAGTGCCGCACAGTTACCTGAAGCCACTTCCAGGCCACAAAACCAGCTCATGTCTCTTCAGAATAGCAGAGTTTATTAGCTTTTACAGGCTCTTTCAATAACATCTGTTTTATAGACAGGGTTATAATCTTGGTTCGGGGGACATATAGCCTAGTTAAACACTAATGGTGCCAGCAGCAGTCCAAAGAAATAAAGAGAGGTGGATAGCTCTTTCCTGCCCACCTTTATGCGCTATTTAGGTATCTCAGATGCAGTGTGAGATGCAATATTTTGTATAACATTACAGACTTCTCCATTTTCAACATCTTATCAACATCATTTTCAATCTCAGCAAGATATAGAGGGTAATCTACTGTTTGCAATGGGTTTATCAAGACTTACTAAAGGTTTTTCATTCAATTCCATGGTTGGAAACAAACAGTAAAAAAAAATGTAAAAGAAACTGACCTCTAGGGTTTTAATAATTTGTACTGACATGCACAAAAACACAATTTAATTAAACACTACTTGAAAATTTTAAATATGCATTTCCTTTTTCTATTTCTTCCATTTTCTGTTTCTATTATCTATATTCAAATAAACTCATTGGAAATTTGTGAATAATAATAATAATAATAATAATAATAATTTAGTGTATAATGATATTTGACTGAATGTGAGTTGATAAATGGCCAAAACAAAAATAGATTAAATAAAGTGGTGACCACAATAATCTATCAACTTTATTAATAATAACCATTATTATTTTTTATTATTTATAATTCTTCTTATTAATTATTATTATTATTATTAGTAGTAGTAGTAGTAGTAATAATATGATTATTATTATTATGATTATGATAATCTATGTTATCATAATAACGTAGCAATACCATTATAGTTCAATTGCTTCTTCATATCCTAAATTACTGGGTTGAATTTGGGCATTTGGCCATACCTTACAAACCATAAATCAACACTCGTGGTTGTAGTCTGCTTTCTACAGCTAGCTGTAAGAACAGGCCTCGGTATTACTCTGAGCTTCTGGCTACAGGAAAAGTAAAGCGACTAAAATATCCGCTCTTTAACCAAATCGAAAGAGAAGCCATTTTAACTGCGGAGTTCGTAAATTTTTATTTCTCTTGTAAAACAGTGATGGTGTATGAAATAACCGACATACGTCGGATCTAAACATTTGGCAGCACTAAAGCCTTGGCCAGTCTCGTAGTCTACCTTCCAACACGAAGCTGCTGATGGTTTTAATGGCCCGGACCAGCCGAGTGATGGATCACAACTTACCAAACTAAAGTCCACTTTGCTTCTTCGTGAAACGTGACCTCGGAAACAAACACTAGGTAGGACATCGATTCTGGTTCTTTCCAGACTCCTTCCGAAGCTCTGTTTTCAGCGTGGTCTGGAGGGTGTGCCTGACAACTGCTCCAACTTTTTTGACAGGCTTGCGACAGATGCGGCGCTCTTCTGGAGGACGAGGAGGAAAGGTCTCTTCATCCGCGGTCTCTCAGCGCCCCTCAGTTTACAGCCCAGCTCCAGCCCAGCTCCCATCAGCGCCCTTCTCCATAAAACTGCAGTTTCACAGCCCGTCACTCCAGCTCACACTCGTTCTTTCCTTTCTTTTCTTCCCTTTTTTCCAGGGTTGTGGGGTTTTTTTTTTATGTCAGGTGCTTCTTAATTGCTTTTTTTTTTAACGGTATTTTCATGCATACGACAAAACACGCGTTTGCATTATTAAAAATTACGTACATTTCCAATTATATAAATACAGACTAGATTTTATGGTGCCATTGCTATTATTATTATTATTATTATTATTATTATTATTATTTATTATTTTTTTTTATTTAATTTATTTTCTGAAAAAAATCATATTTTAAAGGCTGGGCTTTTATTTAATTTGATTCCTTTGTTAAAGCTCTTTTATGAATTCTTTTAAATGACTTTGTTAAATATGGATCTGATGAAAACAAACAGAGACGCTGGTGTAATTATAATCCTCAAAATAACAGCCTTTAACACGAGTCTCCTCGCCCTCCTATGCCTTTATAAAGCTGTATGAAGTAAAGGAAGGGTGATAACGATGGCTTTGGCGTTTTGCATTAGTTACACACGCAGTAATGGTGTTGATAGTTGTGCATCTATTTCTAAATGAAAATTGGGGAGTGGTGCAAACTGCGAGCATAAATCCTGTACATCACTCTCCTCTGGCTTTACCTCAAATAAATGGAATGGCAGAACCGCCGCTTCTGACAACAAGTGGGGATTATTCTGCTCGTCTCATCTGCGTTTCAGCAGTAATGATCCTGTGTTTCAGATTTATTAGATTCGAAGATAATTCAGCCATCTGTGTTTGTTCGTTTTATTGTGCTACAGGTGTAATAATCAATACCTCCGTCTTGACTAAGAACAGTTGAATAAAATAACAGCCAAGACTTGAACGGTACATTTATCGGTGAGCCTGTTCCTCTGGTCCATTTTCCTAATCTGGGCTGTGATGTAGGTGGTGTAATGCCCCCGCTGTCGGCTGGGTGGCGCTCACTTTCTGAATCCGGTGTGGACTGTATTATAGTTGCATTACAGGCCCAGCATAGGTTGCATAATGTATAATAAGCCCACAATTTTACACACATTCCTGCAATTTTACTACAGCCTATGTTTATGAACACGTCATTAAGTAACATGATCGAGGACAGTTCACACATGCTGTAATCTCTAAGGCTCTCTCTCTCCCTCTCTCTCTCTCTCTCTCTGAACCCATAGATGTCCCTATCTTAGGTTTTAGGTGTCCCTATTTGAAGACATGTTTTAATACGTTATTTATCATTAATTAAAAATTGTCATGTCTTTTTTTTTTTTACTGATTCTAAAAACAAAATATCAATCAATCATTTTACAGTGAATAAAAGTACAAACAAAAGATATAATAAAAAGAGTACAGTTAGATTTTCATACAAGTTAGAACTAATTATTTACTTCAGACACATTTAGCGCAATAATACATTATCTTTAGCTGAACATGAAAGGGTTTGTTCAAAGATTGATCTTAGCCTTTATATACTTATTTGACACAGTGAAACAGGCTGCAATGTGATCATTTATGTCTTCCATCATCATCATCATCATCATCATCATCACCATTATTAGCTCAGATACCAACAGGCCTGAAATCCACAAAACAAGTGCTGCACACACTGCATCCTGGTATCAGCCTATGAATACCATCGAAATCAGGAACGTCAAGGTCTGTATTTATACACAGTCAAGCTTGTATGATTGAATGGGGACAGGGTAGCTGGTGTCATAGTGAAACAAAAATACAGTAAAATAAGTGTGAATGTTTGACAGGGTTAATTATTTAATATATTTATTTTTTTAACAGATCCTCACATGAAAATACACATACTTACTGTATTATTTATGCATTAAAGTATTTTGTTTTATTGTTTTATGAATCGAAATAAGTGATGGCGAATTCTTCTGCTTCTCTCTCTCTCTCTCTTTCTCACTCTCTCACACACACACACACACACACACACACACTGGCACATGAGACGTGAGATCGAGTGAATACTCATAATGAATTCTCTGTAATAATTTCTATTTCACTCCTAAGCAGTTTATGTGGCAGGTTATTCATGCCAAATCCATTAATATTAATACATTAGCAGAGCAAAGGATTTCAAATATAATTTGATGTCCATATTCATTGGTTTTCAGTGTGGGAATCGAGAAGAACGACTCTACTCAACGGCCAGTATCGGTGCTGGTATCGGGAGACTAGCTGTGGTATTTAATATAGGATCCAAAGGTTAATTCATGGTATCGTCCGTCGTAAGTGAAGAAACAGTGCTCTCGCCTCAGACTGCTGTAAGAAGACCTTTATTTATAGCCAGAAGAGATCCGGACACGTGGCTTCAGACGGAAACAGTAAATCCGTGTCTTGTCTGGGTGATAATGACGGGATATCAGAAAGAGGAGTGGGGAGGCCTGTCAGAGCTGATGAACTGACGGAGCAGATCAAGCAGCTTAAATATTTATGACCTCAGAGCAGCTAATGAGCAGCAACTTTGTCCCAACGACTATTATAAGACATAACAAGTTGTTTATTGAACGTATGGGATTCCCAAACAAGCTCCGGTATGTAATGACTTCTTCTCAGTGTCTATTACTGGAAAAGTATATTGTACCGTGGCGGTAATGCTCATATCCAACAGCAGGTGGCGCAGCGCGGGGAGAGAGGCTTTCTCTCTGTGAGCATTAAGAGAAATCTAAGACAAACATTCAAAGCTAAAGATTTATGCCTCTCTGATTTACTTCTGAGTTACCCTGAAGCAACTCTTGTAGTCTGTGAGTAGAAATGGAGGAACATTTCTGTAAAGCAACAAACAGCAACAAAATAAAAAACTAAAATAAATAAACCATTTAAATATATTGTTGATATAGACTATGAAACGTTTATAAAACCCCCAACAAACTATTGTTTCCCGTTTATTTACAAACATGCATAATTAATAATAAATCATTTTGCACATTAAACCAATGCAATTAATTGTATAAAATAACGTGACAAAATATTTGTGGTATAACAATATATTAAATATCACATTATCGGTGTACACAGTCAGTATTGTCTATTTGATGATGCTGTGGTAGCTGGGACTGCGTTCACATTATATAAACCTTTTTTTTTGCCGTCGTTCAGAGAAATGAAAACATTAATTAAAACACAATTACATATTTTTAATGCACGAAAATATTGTAAAAATGAAATGTAGATTTACATAACATTAATTTACACGTCTTTATCGCCGTTGTGTATTGTTACCGTCCATTTGAATAGACGTGCTCTCATTCTGCGTGACCAAATGAATGCAAATAAATTTATGACTAAAAAATGAATTAAAGTTAGAATTAGGCTACATTTTTATTGAGATATTGTTTAAGCCCCCCTCACTGTTTTCGACTGACACCAGTTAAAATAAATAAAAATCATTCTGAAATGATGGCTAACACGTGAATAATATGCGGGAAAGTGTGTTTTAATAAATGTCATTATTTTGATGAGTAGTTTAAAGCTTGGGAGTTGGCAGGGCTGTTTCACATTATTTCAAATTATATTATTTAAATTATATTTGTATTGTTTATTTATCATTTTTTATGACATATTTATTATTACTGTAGGAAATAAAAAATATATATCCTTCCAATACTGCGTATCAATTTGTAAATTATTGTAAAATACGATGTGTGCATTTTCGCAGGATATTTGTTCTAAGTAGTAGCCCGTTTAAGTGAGCCCTCCATACACCATTAACTAACGGAAATGAGAGCTGGTCAAAATTTCATCAGCCTGAAGAAGCAGCAGTGTCAGCCAGTGTTCAGCAGCTTTTAGCAACTGAGAGACTGCCGTGGCTTTTCTGGAGCTGTTAAAGCTGTTGAAGTGTTTTTTTCGTCTAACAGTGGACTGGTGAACATAGATTATGGTTCAGCTGAGCTGACCTGGCCCTGAAAATGATGAGGTAACCGATAGTTTTGGAGGCTAACGTTAATGCCTCAACCCCCCCCCCCAAAAAAAAACAATCCCCAAATAGAGATTCTGCAAATGTCAACATTAACTAGTGCTATCTAAATCCATACTTGAATATAACTAGTGAAAATGACATAAAAGGAAAACGGAAATGAGAAATGCTAACGAAAATGTAGCCAATTTAACGTTAATTAACTGTTGTTGTTAAATATGAAGACACATTAACCTGGTTAATTAGCACTAGGTTATACAGGTGTGTATACTAGCTAGCTAGCGAGGCCAAATGCTCTGACTGGAACGCTGGCGATACCTATAGACCTACAACTGTACTTTCTGTAAAGCCTGTCACTCATTTATACCATAGCTTATTATTTCTTGTGCATTTTGGGGGTATTAGGGGCTTTCAGACACGAATGCTTCCTCAATCAACCCGCTAGCTAGTATTTAGCTAGTTGCGGTGAAAATGGCAGTGCAGAATTCCTGAAAATACACAAGAATGCTGCTAATTTAGTTATTAGCTATTTATTCTTTTTCACGATACGCCTTGATTACGAAGATCTGCTAGATCGACATTATAAAAATAATGAATTAAAATAAAAAATTCAAATTCAAAATAATAAAGTAAAAGTAAAAATAATTAAAGAATCAAGTCCAATATATTGGTCATTACTGATTACCGCTCCAAACAGCAGGGGGCGTTTTGTCAGGTAAAAAGGTAGCTAGAATGATCAATCCCAGCTCTCACTGTTCCTGTTCTTGCATGTGACTTTATAATCCCTACGTCAGATGTTCCCATTCCCAGTCCTTGGGACCACACACACTAGGCACATTTTTGTGCTTCCCCCTCATCGACCACACCCAACTCACTAACTCTTTACCGAGCCTCTCATGTGTTGGTCAGGTGTGTTAGAGTAAGGCAAATTGAAAATACAGCCGAGCATGGGGTCCCCTGTTCTTGCTTTAGGAGAGTCTGTCAGGCCTTAGTTGCTTTTATTGGTGTGTGTGTGTGTGTTACCGCCTGTTGGCTCTCAGGACTAGGTGGTTATATGGTGTGGAACATTTTTGTTCATGACACAGTAAGACCGGCTCCTGTGTGTCTGGTATAGAGTCGAGGATGTGTGTCCTTGTACTCGTGTAAATTTGTCTCCTGTTCTGCTTTAAGTGCTTAGCAGTGTCTCTCTCTCTTTCTCTCTCTCTCTCTCTCTCACACACACACTCACACATATATGCACATGATGAAAATGTACTGTAATTCTGTTTTGTTATTACAATAACATGGGGGGAACTACAGGTTTGTTTAACCCTGGTCTCTCTTCCGCTCTTCATTAGTTTGAAAGACCACCTGCAGAGGGGCGTGCGTGTGTATGCCTGTGTGAACGTCTGTGTGGTTGCAGTTATCCAGGTAACAGTAGCAAACAAGTATTATTGTGAGTGATGAACACACACTTTTTCATATAGGCACCACAAACACACAACACATACACAATGGCACCTGAGACAGATATCTATTAGAACAGCAGACACTAAGATAAATACAGTTAATCTTTTCTTCTGCTTCTGCCCCCTTCTCCAGGCTCTCCTTAAATACTCTCTCAGGGCTTGTATCTGTAAAAAAATGCTACATTAGCAGTACTCGTCTTGGCCTTTATAGGTCACAAAAAGCACAGCAGGTCATTCCTCTTCTGTTTATGAACATCAGCACATAATAGACTTTCTCCTTTTCTCCACAAACGTTTCACTGAGAGTATTTCTGATTTTTTTTGTTTATTTTGACATGAAAAACAATGATCGAGGCCAAAAACATGTTGATTTCTAATTTATTTATTCCAAGAACTACTGTTTTGGGGCAGAGAATGAATAACCAGAGATCCGAATACCGATTTGAACATGTGCGCACTCACTCAGAAACTTTCAGTACATCCAAAAGTAAGGACAGCTTTGTGCTACTGTTGTGACAGAAAAATTGGTGTCACACCAGGCATGTTACAGTATGCACACTGAGTGGATAACCTTTATCCATTTAAGGCTCACAAGACCAATACGTACTGTGAATGGACTTGAATTAGATTTTATGCTCTAAAAATAGTTCTGATATCAGACTTACCAATATAACAGGATTTAGAGAAAACTCTCTTGCGCACAAAATTTACATCTCTCCTTTCAACTTAAAGGTGCCAAGAAGGTTTCGTTACACAATGCTGTAAAAAAAGATACTTTTGCTCCCTTAAAACTGCTTATAGTGGATGGTTCTTTAAATGAATCCAATAGGGATCATTTTCGAGATGCTGTTGGAATCATGTTGATATTAGCAGAGATTTGGAAAGATTTGAAGGAAAACTGTAACCAATATTTGAAGATGTATTGTATTCTGTGCAGAGCAGAACAGTTGGGCAATACTGGGCTGCTACTCTGAAACTGATCTAGGTCCAGTTTCTACAGTTTAGCAGTGTGTGCCAGCATTGGTGTTGACAGATGTGTCAGTGAAAAATATTGGACATCGGCATTGGTCCAGAAATCCTATTGTGATGCATCCCTAGTTAAGTTGCTCATCTGTATCAGCAGACAGTGAGTACAGCTTATTTGTAAATGTCTCTTGGAAAATACACGGTTTCCTGAGCAGAACGTCATTAACTCGGATACTCGAGATCAAATGATGTACAGTATGTATTTCCTCACATTTTTCCTCTCCTTTTTTGTGCCTTTTTTGTGCTGATTTATGATTTCTAGCTTCTGTATTTTGCGTGCCAATATCAACATGCCAAATCGTCAGGTACACAAAACGAGTCTCGCAACCATGAGTCATGGCTGCTTTATATAATTACATTGTATGCAGTCCATATGCTGCTGTAGATGTATGAATGCTTCTAGAATAAAATGGTAGCAGATGAATGCGTGTGTATAGCTCTAAAAACATGCCGTCTCTCTCTCTCTTTCTGTACACTCTGCAGATGCGCACAGAGCTTGGCACAGCGCTCGTGATTTGTGGGCTGTCATCCTTGCTCCAAGTGGGAGAGAGAGAGAGAGAGAGGAGGAGTGAAGGAAGAGCGCGAACGTCTTTTGGGTCAAAGGTTGGTCTCATTTTTTAGCTATTGGGCCACGGGGTCACATTAAGGGTGCTTTCACGGGTGTAGGGGACAGTGAGAGCCTTCTGGTGGATGCCATGCTGAAAGATAGGAGGCATCTTTGTGCATTCATTCCAGATTTGGAGATGTATCCTGCTTGTTCATTCATTTAGATGCTGCTATTTAGATGCTTGTTCATTCATGTAGGAGTGGTGCTGGGCAGTGTACTGGTCTATACCGGCCTATATTGGTGCTGGTGACAGACACATCAATATTGATTTTTGGGAGGATTGATGGATACATAGATAATTGCGATGTATGTCATTTCATGGGTGCTTTAGAGTGTTTTGTAATATCAGTTCAAAATCAGGAAAGGCTTAATATACAGTATAGGTATTCAGGAAGCAAATATAAATATATTTTGAAAATACCACTCTCAGAATGTCTAAATATCGCACAGAGCAAATTCAGGTGCTGCCTTTGTGGATGTAGTGATTCATCACATAGTTGGAGCAGGACCGGAGGACTTTAGTTGTCTTCCTGTTTTAAAACTAAATATAGCCCCCAGGCCTGTATTGTGTGTGTGTATGTGTGTCTGTCTGTGTCTATGTGTGTTTTCAGAGGGAGCGGACTGTCAAAAGGAAATGGTCTTATAGTGAAGAGGAATGTTCGGGTTAGCAGAGCGAGAGCAGAGGTTTGACTCTGCATGTGTGTGTGTGAGTGTGTGTGTGTATGTGTGTTTTGTATTTGACCGCGTTTTGACCTCCCCTGGGTGCCCCCTTACCTCCCCTTCACCCCATTCTCCCATCCTTCACCTCCGCTGCCTTCTCTTCATCCCTCCTTCCACAGCAGACTGATGGGCAGAGGGCCTCTGACATTCTTCTGTCGAACACACACACACACACAAAGGGCATCTACGACCTCTCAGTAACCCTCCTTAACCTAGCCATGACCCTTGTTGGAATGCTAAATAGGTTTTAAAGCAGACATAAACAAACAGATGATGCTTACATATAATATTTAGAATACATGTTATTTTTATATTATTTTGAGTTTCTACTGTAAGTTAGTCTTAAATTATCCCTTTGGGACTATGAGCATTTTAGTCCTATATGTTATTTGAATATCTGCATTAAAACTCAGAATATCTTGACAAGATAATTTGTGTGTTGTTTTGGAAAATAAATGGGCTACTGACAAAGAAGATGCCCATCGTTAGGTCGATATAGTCATTTATCTCTTTGTTTTTGTGATCAATTAATCCACAGAACCCGTTAAACTTTACAGATTTGTAGGGATGCTTAATTTGGTTCACTGAATCCATGCATTCGTTAATGAATCAGACATTGATTATATTAAACCCAGCTACCCAACCCCAATACTTTAAATTCATTGCTGTTTTTTTTTTCTTTTTTTTCTTTTTCAGAGGGTATAAATGTCATGTGGAAATGCACTATATGGACAAAAGTATTGGGACCCCTACTCATTCACTGTGTTTTGTCCAAAATCAAAGGTATTAAATAGCGGGTATCCTCTACTGGCTCTACTGTCCAGGAAAGGATTTGTACTAGATTTTGAAGCCTTGCTGTGAAGATTTAAAATCAATAAGCAACAAAAACGTTAGTGAAGTCAGGATGTTGGATTATCACCACCCCGGCTCATCCCCTACTCATCCCAAAAGTATTTACTAGAGCACCACCGTTCCAGAGAGCACAGTTCGAACGCTCTACAGTTCAATGCACATCTGTGTCTGCAATGGGTGCAAGTTAAAGTAGCTGAATGCATTCATTCAAGGGGTGTCCACAAACATTTAGACATATAGTGTATGTCACTGTGTAAAATCTATCCACCTTTCATATAAACACAGCGTGTAGAATGTCAGCATGTCCTGCTTCCTGTCTTTTTTTGTGCTGTTAACTGTGTGGCATGCAAACCAAAGCACATACAAAAAATACAGTTATAACTGACATGACTGACTAATGATGAAAGTATCACAAAAATGTTCAGCTTTACAGTCCATGCTAACTGAGCCAAATCATCAGCACATTCAGTAAAATTGAATCAAATGACGCACTAAACACACCATAGAATTGTGATGAAAGTGTCACATTATTTACATGCTAAAAATAAAGTGATATTACTGTAGACTGGCATAATGTAGCAAATTTTGCTGCCTTGTTTTAGAAAATGGGTCCCTATAGATTACATGTAGATGCTCCCATTGTTAACAAACTATCGGCTTACTGGGCTAAGGTTAGGTTTAGGATTAGGGTTACATTTAATAGAAACTACTGTATTTATTTTAAAGTTGCATTGTACAGAGATGTAATTAAATGTTAAAGATAAGAAGCCACCTACATCTAAGGGGAAATGTTTTTCATAAGATTCAGATTAAATCGAGGTGCCAAAACCCAGATCTGTCATATTTTTGTTTTAAATATTTTCATATACTGCACTGCGTAACAGGTACCATTTTACTTACATAGTGTGTCCAGACATTCTTCTCAGTTTGCACACTCTGTGATAAACTGTGATTAAAAATCACACGGTCATACACAGTTTCTGAATGACTCAAGCCTCATTCATATATCCAGTATCCTAGTTTGCACTATGATGACTGCTGAAATGGGTTTTCTGGCACCGCTTCTGGTGGTTAATACACATATGCCAGTGCTGCAGGGCCCTGTTTTCAGCTTGCTTTCTGCTTTGTGGCTTTACTAATGCTGCATGAAGCATACTTGAATAAGCTGTTAACTACAGCTAAATGTTATCTGGAAGCTATGCTCCTTTGGTATCCCCTCAACCCCAACAAAAACACTGGTGGATATTAAACATTTCAGCAAAATCGTTATTTGACCTGATATTTAAACCTTTTGTATTACCAAGGCGGCTCTGTTGTGGGTACGTGTGCTTTCTAGCATTCCAGAGACCCATGCTGTATAAACAGAAAGGCATGTGCTTCATGTTCTAGTGTCTTTTGCACATGTTGAATATGTGAACAGGCATTCCTTCATTAGGTTGACCATTGTTTGGAGAGTGATACCTCCCTGTTCCCTTTTCACAAGTTGTACAATAGCAGGAAAGTGCATACGCAGTAGGGACTGGCATGTTTATTGGGTTATATACACATTCAGTCTAATTTTTTGTCAGATATAAAGCATTGCATATAAAGCATTTGTGATTCAGATTTAAAAAATAGAATCAGGAGATCAGGTACGGAGTACCTCTTATGTTAGCTGTTGACTAAACAGAATAGCAAAAGTGCTTCACATACCCATCTCTAATGAGCAGAATGTATTATTATTTGAAATTAAAGCAAACCCGACATATAAACATAGCACAAGCTGACTCTAGTGCATATGCATGTGTGTGTGAGAAAGAGAAGGAGAAAGTGTGTGTCTCTGCTTTCCTGGTGATCATTGGCAGAAGTTGGGGAGTGTGTACAGTGAGCTTTCAGTCTGGTATTTGTGGTAGATTTATTAATGGCGTGCAGGCGAGTAGGGAAATTTAACTGTGGCTGCAGTGTGGTTACGGACACCACAAGGGCACACATGGACACAATGAACAGAAGATACATCATACGTGCATGCAGAAGCTGCGCACACACTCATGTTTGTTTTTATACTCTGTCAGGATATGGGGTCATACCTTATATCCCATATGCGCTGGATACTGTATATTGCTGCTGTAGGAACCTAACTCTCGAAAACAGTAACTTTACAACAGAAGAAAACCTTCTTAATCTTCTTTTTGTTTGATTATATATATAGTGTATATATATATATATATATATATATATATATATATATATATATATATACATTACTATTATTGTATTAGAGTATTTAACATTATAAAAGTACAATATTTGAAACAGTAAGCTATGTTCTGTAGTTTGTAGCCACATGCTAATGTCTTGGCCCCAAGCAAACACAACAGGTAACATGCTAGCCACAATGCAACACTTTAGTATGATACTCTGATAATGTAACCCATATGGCATGTATTACATTTGTAAGTGACAATGTGTTGTAAGATCATATTATTTTTCAGTCATACAAAAATATAGATCACTAGCATAGTCATTTTTTTAAACTTAACACTAAACATACAAAAAATCAACAAAAAAGAGACTAAAACTGAATTCCAGCATGCTACTGTAATGGGATGTCACCAGTGTATCAAGTCAGTTGGTAAAAACATCTTCCCTCTTAGATACTCTACAATTAACTGTGAGTGGTATTATTAAAAAGTGGAAGTGTTTAGGAATAATGCGTGAAAGTCTCCAACGCTCTGCTGTTGCAAACCTCCTCTGGCATTAACATCAGTACAAAAACCGGAAGCTTTATGGCTTGGGTTTTCTATGGCCAAGCAGTTCCACTGGATCAGTGAAAACATGTTATATGGAGCGACGAATCTTGCTTCTCTATCTGACAGTCTGATAGACGAATATGGGTGTGGTGAATGCGAGAATGTTACTTGCCTGACTGCATTAGCCCAGCAGTAAGGTTTGGTGGAGGAGGGATAATGCTATGGTATATAATGATATATACTTGCTCACTCGCTCAGACACATACACTCTCTAATGTCTGCTCCTAATGATAACAAATGAAGAATAAATTAGTGCATGGGGTTTGTAATGTACGAGGCCTCTCTTTATTTTTGTGTGGTTAGATGGCAGGCGGATGCAGGCTGTCTGTGGATGGCGGTCATTGGTCTGCTGGACTGTGTTTATGTGGCCCAGATGTGTTGCAGGAAACGCCAGATCTTTAGCTGTAACTTACTCAATCTGTCCAACACGCATACACTCTCTCTCTGTCTCTCAGCCTTAGTTTGCACTGTTTTGCTACTGCAGAACATTCCCACGTGGGTTTAACCAGTAAAATAACCAGCAACCAGGAATCATGTAGGTGAAGGATATCCCCTCTAGATAAATAAAATCAGAGACACCTATTAATCAAACTAGTTCAGAACCGCAGGAAATAAACTAAAGGATTGTTGTAGTTGTGATAAACAAAGTCTGGCTGTGGCTTTGTGTAACTTGTCATAGGATTATTTGGGCTGGCTTGGGTTCACCTTCAGTTTACATGTGTCATATAAAACATATTGCAAAGGCTGTAGGGGAAACTCTTTTGGCAATTGTACTTTGTTTTACCTCATAGAAATATCCCACTCTGCAATGTTTATAGCTGCTTTAGTTAAGGCAAGGGAAGTTCATTCTGGTGGCAGAAATTATCCTACATTCATTATCTACACTAAAAAAAATGTTGCTTTGAAATGACATGATTCAATTGTGTCAGGTGTTTGCAAATAAATCAGATATGTTACATCAACAGAATTCTTGCCAAAACAAGAAAGCAATTGCGTTTACATTTATTCATGTGCAGCTACTTGACACATTATAGTCGCTAACCATTTGTTACATTGTAATTCAGTGTATTGAAAATTGCACATTACATAACATTGCTATAATAAATCAGTTTAAAGAGTTTAAAGCTTTACATTAAATTTAAAAAATATGGTTTTCAAAAAACAGGCAGCTAGGATTTTAATGTGTAATCTCTTTAAACGTCAAAGGGACTATTGGTTTCAGTGTAGAATCTCAAGAAAATATAGCTATCATGAATCGTAATTGCTTCTCAGATCTGCATCACCACTTTAGCACTGTCGTCTGTACAGGGTTCACTCTGTTTGTAAGGGGATCAGAGGTCAGTACATTTAGGGGGTCAAAGCCAGGACAGAAAGAGGGCAGATAAAGTGTGTGTTTTGGGGGTCAAACAGTAGGAACAAGGATATTCTTTGTACTTGTAGTTAGTGTCAGTATGTCTTAGTTCAGGAAATTAGTTTAAAAAGAAGTTATTGAATGGATAGTTCCAGTGTTGAAACATGAGCTACATCCTAAGCCACTACATAACACCTAATATACACAAATGTTGCAGAACTAAATTCTGTACTAATACACCAATGACTGAACAGTATGAATTAGTTTTATAACATGTGTTTAACAAACTGCAGTACCTGACAGTAGAGGTGTACATTATGACAATATTTTATACTTCCTGAGCATGTGGTGCACATAATCAGTACTTTGAGAACATTGATTATCTTGTTTTCATTTACAAAGCATAATAAATTAGTTTTTATTGCTTTTAGTGAAGTACATTTGTAATACATTTAAATTTTAAGCCATTTTGTAACACCACACACCAGGTCTGTGTGACAAGATATTGTAATGCATATTGTGTAATGTGAAAATTTCTTTGAGCGTCATGATATAGTGGTGGGCAATATGGCCATATTTCACAGACTTTATGATTATTGTGTATTTATGTATTATTAATATTTTTTTTTCTCTTGAGTTTTATATGTAGTTTGTTGTCTTACATTTTCCATGGCAACACCTCTTAAACATTGCGAAATGTCACTGAGGACACACATACCACTATATTCTAGAACACAGGTGCCCAAAGTTTGCTTTTTTGTTTGTTTGGTTGTGCCAAACCATATGTTACTGCTTGGGAAGCTGCCTCAAACATCTTTTCTTGCTGATGAGAGAGGTCAACAGAGAAAAGCAGACCTGGGTTAAGCTGACAGAAAAGCTACGGTACGGTACCTCAGATAACCACTCAGTACAACTGTGGTAAGCAGAAAAGTATCTCGGAATGCACAGCATGTCGAGACTTTGATGCAGATGGACTACAGCACATCAGGTTCAACTTCTGTCAGTCAAGACCAGAAAGCTGAGGCTGCAGTGGACTTGCACTCACCAAAACTTGACAGTTAAAGGGAAATGTAGTCTGGTTTGCTAAATCTGAACCAAACTGAGACATAGTCTCAAAGGGTCTTGTGGAATCCATGCCATGAAGAACTAAATCTGCTTTGTGAGCAAAGGGAGACCGTACCCAGTGTTAAAAAAAGGTAAAGGGATAAAGGTGCACGTATTTGTCACTGTACAGTGTACACTGTACAGCGAAATGTGTCCTCCGCATTTAACCCATCTGGTAATGAACACACACTCACACACACACATGTGTTAGGGGCAGTGAGTACACACACACACCCAGACCAGTGGGCAGCCAACTCCAGCGCCTGGGGAGCAGAGAGCTTGCTCAAGGGCCCAACAGTGGCAGCTTGCCGAGCCCGGGAATCGAACCCACAACCCTGTTATCGATATCCCGGCGCTCTAACCGCTGAGCCACCACTGCCCCTAGCCACCACTGCCCCTAGCCACCACTGCCCCTTACAATAGTGCTCCTAATAAAGTCCTTGATGTGTTCTCTGATGTAATACATGATATAAAAAAACAGAAGGAAAAAGCCCACAGAAATGTTAATTGGCTGCACCTGTAAAGCTACAGCGGTTGGCTATCAGAAGTATTAGGAGTGTGATTTCAAGCAAATGTTGTGATTGGCCAAATTCATCAACAATTACTATCTAATCTGGTGAAGTGAATCAGCTGCCCAGTTTTCCCAATTACTGCTCATTAGGGTTAGGGCTGGCCTGCAGGCCACTCTTTGGGCAGCCCTGCCTTGAAATAAAGTAGCCTAATTACTACTGAACTGTGTGTTGATCTAAAATTAAGTTGACTCAATGGAACTGGATCATTTTATTGTTGAGATGATTTTTCATTCAGAGCCAATGTGAACAGTAATTACTGTAGGTCTGTTACC
Organism: Salminus brasiliensis; assembly: GCF_030463535.1. Lineage (NCBI taxonomy): Eukaryota > Metazoa > Chordata > Actinopteri > Characiformes > Bryconidae > Salminus > Salminus brasiliensis. The sequence continues at coordinate 28,026,356 of NC_132889.1, read as the reverse complement.
ACAACTGGAACAACACACAGACACACAGTGCAGAACTGCAATTCTGTGTGATTACTAATTTAGTTAGATGGAAAGCACCTGCATGTGTGTGTGGGGGGGTGTGTGTGTATGAGAGTGTATGCTCACTTACCAGTAGCGTTTATACGATACTGGTTTGAGGGTGCGAATGCTAGCCATATGTGATTCGATGAGAGAGAAAGAACGAGAGAGGGAGAGAGAAGGAGGCAGCTCATCTTTCTTTCTTTGTTTTTTCCCTCTCTCTCTTTTTTCCCCTCCTCCTTTGATTTATATCTCTCTCCTTAAACTCTGCCACGACGCTGAACATGACCCAAGCCTGTGGAGAGTTTAGTGTGCGTGTGTGTGTTTATACAAAATGAGTGTGAGAGATTATAGAAGAGGGCCTGGAGCTTAGTCTCCCCTTTGCTCACATATACTGTATACCCGCACTCACACACATATGCACATGAAGGGTTGAAGAGCATGCAGCATGCATAAGTAACTTCAGTGTGATGATTAGCACCGATTTTTAGAATGATGTAGCAATGGATTGTTCAAAATATGGAAAATGCCGCATGAGTACCCACTCACACACTTCAGCACACACCCTATCAGCAAGTGCAGTGACTGTGTAGTGAAAGACAAAGTGTAATTAGTCTCTTCCAAATACATTTAGCTGGAGTAAGGATTTTATAACTCCATTATTTTCAATGGAGTATCATGTTATTATTCATTCAGTATTGACTTTGTGAATAATTACTATGGCTGTCACCATTATTGTTTGACAGTAGATACTGTGAAACTGGAATTCTTAATTAGCAACTGAATTGGTTAATTGAATATTCATCAAAAAATCTTTTTATTTATTGATTAATCATAAAGCCCACCTTCACAGTGACCTTAACAGGAAATAGCATTGCAGTACGACAATTTGGTCTTTTATAAACCAGGATTACCTGTGTTTTACTATTTCATTACCACTCATTTCTCTCATTTTCCATGTGCTGTACGGTACACAAAAGTGGGTTCCGTTCGCACTGCGGTTTGGCCCTAACGCGCCGGTGCGAGTACGGTATGATGGGAAAACAAAACAAAACATAAGATTATCCCAGGTTTCTTTTTGTTTAATTTGAACAGACATTTGAGCTGTAGAACATGATGTTAACACCTTATACTTGTGCCACCGACACTTGTGTGTCTTGACGTTATTTGCTATTTTCTCACTTTGTCCTTGCATCTGCAGTAAGTAAGTATGTATGCACCAGCTTTTGTTAACCAATGGTTGGGAAGCTTTGTAAATCTGCTGTTCTTGTAGCCACTAAATGCACTCGTTATTAAAGTGATATATTCATCTTCCAGTGATGACAGTTTTATGAGTTGAAATAAAATATTAAAGGCATATTAAAGAGCTGCTAGTGATTCAAAACACCACACCATTATGCAACTATGCATATCCAATCACTCAGCTGATTAACCAAAGTATATTTTCGTCATTTATTGTCAGTTTTTGAACATGCAGTGTCATTGGACAGCTTAACACGTTTGGATGGGAATGGCAACTGAAGAAATTTGGTACAAGAAGAGTAAGGCCTCCCGGCCACAGAGGGCTGGGGCATCATCACATAATGCCAACTCTTAGCATTGCAACATGGCAAGCTTTGCAACTGAACTTAAAAAAAAAACAATCAAAGCTGATCAGTTGAGGAACTTTGTAAACTCCAGCAGATGGTCATTATAGTGCTTTGTTTTTCATATCTGAAAATATTTAGGCCGGTGACGCTGGTGTTAATAATAGAGAAAAAGTGTTTTTATAGAAGAAAAGTGAGTGAATAATGGTGGGATTATTTCAGAGCATTTCTAACGGAACCATCTGAGTCTCTTAAGTTCCGCTGGCAGCTCTTACTGATCACCTGCCAGCATGTCGACATGGGACTGGCTGGTGCTTGCACTGTTTCTGTGCAGTGTTACACACACACAGACAGAGAGAGAGACGCATGCATGTTCTTCCAGTGAGCACTGACTCTTATCACTGTCACACATGTGGATTCTCCATAGTGTTGAGGGTTATCTGTGATGGAACCTCAAAACTCACAGTGCATAACGCACACACACGTACACATAAACCCATAGATACACACATGTACAAACATGACAAAAAATGATGAACAGATTTAGAAATAAGGCTTGGGCTTAAGAGTGGGCAGTATTTAACAATATTTAAACATTTTTATAATCATGATGCACAATATACTCTTTTTCTTATTGTGAATACTGTCAGTACATTAAGAACATGGATAGACATATTTAATTACAGAGTAAAATCACTAGAATAGAAATTGCTGCCCTACGTATGGGATAGTATTTGAATAGCAGTTTTTAAGAATCTACACTTACGAAAGTATTGTCTTCAACATTTTCAAGAAACATGATATTTATCACAATATTGTGAAATGCAGAAGAAATGTCAAGTTTTATCTGTGAACATAATCAAACTAAGTATTCAGACATTATCAGTAAATGAGCTAAAAGTGAATTTTCCTTTTGTAGAAACTAACAGCACTTTATGAACAGTCTCCACTGGGGATGCACCGATACCACTTTTTCCTTTCTGATACGGATACCAGATTTTTAAAAGTATATGTTGATACTGATACCAACTCTGACTTCAATACTCGATAGATGGCTGTAAATCCTGATAATTCTTAAAAATAACAGCATGTACTTGTTGAGTAACTGCACATTTGAAAAGTTTCAGAGCTATGAAAAATCACCACAATGCAGTAAGCAAGTAGGGAAGTATAATCTTGCTAAGCTCGACCAAACAGCTTTTTACTTGGTGTTTAAAATTTGCATTTTATTACAAATACATGTCTCTATGTAAAAAGATACTAAAGCTGCCTAAACTCAACGTTCGATTTTAAAACCAAAAACACCACATAGAAAGAAAAAGGTGCTGTAAACGTAAAAGTTCCATTAAATGTCTGTTTAATGGAAATAACTATTAATGACTAGCTTTTGCTGGTTGTTTAAATGTTTGGTCTCATAACAAAATATGCAAACAAAAATGTTCTATGTATAAGAAAAAAAAAAAAAGTAGTGCGTCAGTAAGCTTCATGGTATCTGTGCTCTCTATAGCCAATACAGATACAGTATCAACACTACTAGGTACTGAGTTCTCCCCCATTGAAGCATGTGTTGAAATCCCTGCACCGAGTGTGGACTCAAACTCCCATATTTGTAAAATATGTCAAAGTAACGTGCCTCATGGGGGAGCAGAGTAAAGACTTTTAAAACACATGCTCTAATTCATTTTTTACATCAAAAGCATCTTAGAAAGCACTGACATGCTGTAGGTGAGAAACAGAGGCTGCTGTTAGTCTGAACCCAAAACCTCAATCAACAACAGGACCTAGAAAAGTAGATGAGGTCTCGTCTACCTCGGTAGTTTTCCTCATGCACCTCCAGTAATAAGAATCAGTCTGTCAAAAACAACTGAGATAAAGGGTTTAAACTACACCTAACCACTACAAGAGTGGATGTTCGTAAAGGAATTCTTCTGGTTTCTACACAGGGCATTTTCTCCTCCTTAGTTTGTCAGTGAATTATACTTGTACTGGGACCAACTCTTAAGGACTGATTCTGGGCTCATTTTCGACAAAACACATGTTCTAAACATTTAGGCCTTTCCTATTCTAAAAGACTCAACACTGCTTTTTACAGAGAAGTTAGATTTACTGTTGCCTTACCTGCAATTTCCTCCAGTGCTCTTTCATTCTCAATGGAAATTCACTTCTGTGGTTAAATGAATTAATAAGAAACAAAGCGATTTAATGTCCTGGATCTTTTTCTCACACTCACGCACACACTCTCAGTAACTTCACAGTCCATTTACTCAATATTCTAAATTGCCTATTAAAAATTTCACACTGTAATTATACATTAAGAGGCATTAAGTATGTGTGGGTGTGTTTGTGTGTGAATGCTCCTGTCATCAATTCTCTCTCTCTCTCTCTCTCTCTCTTAACTGCTTATCAGCATATATTAAATATTTCTTACTGTGTAGTTAAAAATGAACAGGCCTTACAACAGAGTAACTGCTGCTGATGTATTCACAGTTACAGGTAGACTATTGCTGCTGTACACGTGTTGACTTTATTTTTGACTCATGTAATTACACAAGTTTATCTTAATGGTTATAACAGTAAAATTCTCATTAATGAGATTATAAGCTCCCTGGACAAAATATTACTCACCTCGGGGTTCAAGGTGGTAGTAACTTCATTCTCCTGCAGATGGCGTTGCACAAGGATGATTGGGCTATAAATACCTGCGGGGTGTACGACAGGACTTATAGCTTGAGAAGCAGTGGGACAGTGCCATGAATGTCTTGTTTGATGTGTGGAAACTGTGTCGCAAAGCAGATGTTCATGATTGACAAAAGGAGTGATTGCATTTGGGTGTGCCAAAGGCCATAGTGTGAAGGAAGTAGCTGAATTTAGTGTATGGTCATACAGGTCTATCAGCAGTGGCAAAAATCCCAGTATACAGTGAATTCTCGTCAGAATTGTGTTCGAAAGACGAGACTGCTGGCTTGTGAATGAAAATCATTTCGCTTCAGACAAGGGTTGCTTATACAAGTCGATGCAGGTAAATAAAAGGAAAATTTAGAGCAGAGCGCCATGTGAGAGGCTTTCGATCAGTGACAAGAATGACGAGAATTAGTGACAGTGTTTTTGTCCAGAGAATTTAATGTCATAGGGTGAGGGATGTGATATTTGTATGAAAAGTTGATACACATGGGAGTTCATATAATTACTACAGCTGTGAATAAATGCCATCTTTGCCATCGCTCCATCTTAAACTGCACAGAAATCTACATTAGTCCGGAACACAGGACCTTCTTCCTATAGTTACTTCCTTTCTCTTGCCCCGACAGGTCTGACCAATATATCTTCCCTGTGTGAAAACATACCAAACCAAAGGGGAAAACGTCCTAAATTTAGATTTGCAGTTTGAATATGAATCTCTTACTAGTTCAACATTACGTTCCTGCGTTCTGTATGACACGGTAGCCTTGGTGTGTTTGTGTCTGTGTGTGCGCCCGAGTGAGAAAGAAAGCGAGAATGCACAAAGGCTGAAAAATGAGGCTCCCCATGTACCTATGTTCTGCCTTTGTTACTTTGACCAGTGATTCACCTCAGATCCTCTCTTTTGCTCTTGCTGTCTGCACCCCAACCCCCCCCCGGTCACTACACATCTGTGAATGCCAAGTTTGAGTAAATAGGGCATTGATGGGGCATGACCAGGTCACACTGCCAAAAAACCTTTCTTTCTCTCGTTCTCTCTCCTCAGAAAGGTGAAGGCAGAGAAAACAGCAAACCTATACATTGCGCAAACAAAAAGACTGAGAGAGCAGAGAAATGAGCTGATGAAAGTGTGAAAAGGAGGGAGCTCGCAACAGGAAATTTAAACTGAAAGAGTGAAATGTATAGGTGGACACACTCGACACACACACAGGCACACACAGACACACAGATAGGATCTTCCGTCTTGTCTTTTGTAGGTCTGGGGGAGTATTTCCTGGTGTTTGTGACTAAAACAGGAAATTCATTTTTCATTGGTCTGACAGTGTGTGGCACGCCTCCCTATTGTTAAAGAGAGGAGAGAGACAGCAGGGTCACTTACTCGCACACGCACACACATCACAGGCAGAAAATACACACAAGTAGAACATGTGATATCCTACAGACTAAAAAACGGTGTGTGTGTGTGTGTGTGTGTGTTTGTATGTGTATGCTATTGTTAATTCACATATTTGTGCTAAAAGCTTTGATCTCTGTTGAGTGCTGACGTCACAGCATGGGGTTAAAATGTTTTACATAATTCCCCAATAATGTCAAATATAGTCTATTATTTACACATTATTTATATTATTTTATTTTTGCTAAATATGTTTGAAATTTATGTTTAAGTTTTGCAAACTGACAATGAAGACATGGTAAATTATTAAGAATGTGTTGACAAGTGTTTCTGAAATCTGGCAGGCAGTGTAACTGAATTTTGGTTGTAACATAAGCCTAACGTAAGTAGGCTCTGTTTTCTGTCTGTACCTGATGAATAGTATCTGCATTGTAATAAATTGTATGGAAAGTGCAGAAACTTGAATTTTGGACCTAACCTTACACTGGAGTCATTAGGCTTGGGATCCTGTTTAATGGATGCTGTGTTTGTTTAAGCCAGCAGGTCATTGCCATGATTAGGCCATGGGCAGGGGGGAGACACACACACACCTCCCTCAGGCAGAGTAAAACAACAAAGCTAAATGTTTCCATAATAGGCAACAGTGCCTCTCTATACCTAGTCCTTACACCTGAGGTCATGGCCTTGACTGCAACTGGTAGTGGAAAGAATACAGAAGGATGAAGTAGAAAATATATATATATATTGATATTTTGCAAATTGTTACTTAGGTTATTAATTATGCAACCCCCCTAACTTCAGTTGATGTAAAAACTGCCTGGTTATGTAAAACATTTCATTAATAATATGTTTACATGTTAATTAAACTTTGTTTTAAATACTTTTTTCTAAACAAAGGAAATGAACGCAGACTCCCATAACTTAATAAAAGTTAAAACTTAAACTTGCTATGTGTACTGAGGCCCCGTCCACTTTTATCCAGACATTTTTAAAAATGGAGGTTTTCCTCCCTCTATTTTTGAAAATGTTTGCGTCCTCACTGAGACAGAAGCACTTGAATGAGCATGCTAGCCCTGTTTGTTGTGACAGTACCTCATAAAGAAAGACATTAAAACATCATGAACAAACAAGAAAACACATTTTCGAACAGGTCCATTTTCAGTCGTTTTTGGGTGTACAGGTGGCCAAAACACAGACAAAATCCCCTATTGAAAAAAAAAAATTCGGAAATGTGTTGATTGGGCCTGAGAGACCAACTTCTCATACACTAAATGGACAGACACATTGAAACACATCTTGTAATCATTGCGTTCGGGTGTTTAGTTTAGTGTCATTCCTATTGATACAGGTGTATATAGTCATATACTTAGCCATGCAGTCTACCTTTACACACATTAGTGAAAGAATGGTACTGTAAAAAGATGCCACCATTGCTACAAGTCAGTTCTTGAAATTGTTCTTGAAACAATCTCCTTTATATTCCACCATCAACTGTGAGTGATATTACTGGAAAGTGGGAGTGTTTAGGTGTGGTGAACCCGAGAAAGGGCCATTAGCTTCTAAGACTCATTGATACAATCTATGGAGGCCCCATCTTGCAACTTATAGTCCTTAAAGGATCTGCTGCTAACATCTTGGTGCCAGATACCACAGGACACCTTTAGAGGTCTTGAGTCCATACCTTGACAGGTCAGAGCTGTTTTGGTGGCAAGCGGGAGATGTTAAGCAGGGTGATGTTATGGCTGATTAGTGTATGTTGCATAGCTAAAAGCAGCGGCAGCCATCTTGATAGCTACAGTTTGGCTAGACGTTTCTGTAAACAGTGGTATGTTGTACATTCTCAGAAGGCACACAAGCAAGCAAGAATGCAAACTTCATATAGCAAACATGTCTTGGTTGATTTGACTACACGAGGAATGGGCCAAAGTGTGTAAATTTTGTTTTTTTCGCCAAGCTATTCCTTGAAGCTCTGAAGCTGCATATGGGTACTGTAGGCTGTGTGTTCTGCTCCCTGCTCTGTGCCGGTGTTCTGGAAGCTTCTCTCATTCATTTCCCTAACAAAGCAGCCAGGGCACCTGGCTCTCGCATCCAAACTTCATCCATCTCCCCCAGCGCAGACCGATGTAGAGAAAAATCAAATTCTCATTTGCCTGCTGAGGGAGGGAGAGGGTGAGCGAGAAGGAATGAGAGAGAGAGAGAGAGAGAGAGAGAGAGAGAGGAAGGAGAAGAGAGGAGGGGTACCTGGGATGAGTGACCTCCAGTTGAACCTGCAGTCGCGCTCTGTTTAGTCATTCATCTACAGTGCAGACATCAAGCAGGCCTGATTGGAAACTGCTGGGCTGACATTTTTCTAGCCCTGCAGATGGAGGAGTGTGTGTGTGTGTGTGTGTTTGTGTCTCTGATTTTCTTTGCCCATCGTAGGCATGTGTCTCTTTATTCTTGGGCAGATGCTGGAAGTTCCAGTGAAAGGTAGATGTCATCTCATTTCAGGTTCCAGAACCCCACAGCGTATTATGCACAATAACCCAACATACGCCATGTAATGATAAAAATGTGGTCATATAGCCTAACCTTGTAAGCAGGCCAAGCTGATGTAAGCTGGCGACTGAAGGCTTGACCTTGACTGGTGTCACTCACAAAATTTTATCAGGTAAGAGTTTTAGAAAGTTTAGAACACCTGCCCTCCACAGGCAGGCACTGCCTTCTTTACTGCATAGCAAGTCATTTTTATTAAGTGGATCACTTTTAAAAAGTCAGTACTGATTCTAAGTATGCATGGTACAGTGTTTAAATTTTTTTCCAGTAGATGTTTTATATAGTATGATTTGAGTTTGACTAAAGCAGCCATTGTGTAAGGCTATACACACACTGCATGTTTGATAATGAATTATTGTGATGCTACACCATACCCCTCGCCCGCGTCTCCTTTCTGCAAACTGTCAGAAGAAAAAGGTACATGTCCCCCCCCAAGACTCAAACTATTTAAATGTACCCTCAAAGGAATACTCTAAACATGGTCCTTAAGGTCCAGGTATGTACCCCTCAGGTACACTACATTCACTCTCCCAGTGAAAAGGGACATGTCTGTACCTTTTTTATAACCTAGCTGTTTTAAATAGAAAATAAATAAGATAACGACATATCTTATAAGGTAAGATGAATAAATAGTAATAATGTGAGCAAAATAACAGTAAATGCCATCACACTATACTTTTCAGTATAGAAGTATAGAGGTGACATTTCACTAATCATGTGAGCTCAAATCAACACTGTGCACTGTGTGATCTGATGTTAGCAGTGTTTCTGTAACTGTGAGTTAATGTGATTTTAAACAGCTTGAACATCCTATCCTAATTTTGAGTGTGCAACTGTCATAGGGTCTCAGAAAGCAATCGAGTCACAAATAACATTGTAAGATGGCAGGGCGAGTATAATATGAACTCTTCTTGTAATGGTTAAGGTGACCTTGTCATGTGGTTCTTTAATTAATTGTGTCATTTGTGCAGTGCTTAGCTGGGATTTTGGGTTGCAAATAAGCATGCCCCATTACCATTATTTAACATGTCAGTCAGCAGCGTCACAAGTGAAGCCCTAGACTTCTACTGCTTGTTTTGCAGCAGTGATTGATAAGTAATGGATAAATAATATCAGGATCTGAATGAACACCAGCTGTAAGCATTTCATCATGACTAAAGTGGGCCCACCCTCATGGCTGTATTCAAACTACCTGCTTCAGGGCAGGCTGGAGAACAGAAGGCCTTCATCACGGTATCTTGCATTAACTTGACCAGAGTTTTGGTGATGTGTTTACAAAGTGGTTCACTTCTCTAGATTAGGGTTCAGTATTATTAACATACAAGGCTTTTTACAGTCTGTAAAGAGAGTAATTGAAATAGTGTAATTGTGTGTTTGTGTGAATGAGTGTAAATACACAACAGCCAGTTTGTTAAACTGGTTGCTACATGGTTAATTATGCTCCCCTGATGCTTATCTACAAATGCTCAAATTTCTAAACTATTGATTTATCAAATGTTTTTAAAAGCAAGGGTTAGTTTTAGGTATATGACTGCAGAGCATATATGACTGTATATATGAGTATTTGACTGAAACCAAACCAAAAGAAACATTGAATAGTGATGCAATTTTTGTTTTTGCAGGTTTGTATTAATTCTGCCACTTTTTCACCATTGCAGAAATTAAATGTCTGCAAACAGCCATTCTTGGGTCATTCTCCGACACTATAAGATGCTTCTACACAGCCGACATTTGCTGCATTTACAGTGTGCCTCACTCATTGTTTGCAATTTGATTGCAGTTGGTGTGGCATAGTAGGATAAAACATTGCCCTTCCTGTGACAGACTAGGGTTCAGTTCCCTGTCTGGACAAGCTCACTATACTACTACAATAAGCAAGACTCCTAAAGCTTCATTTGCCTACGTGTGTAACTGTTGAAACGTTAGTCTCTTTGGACTGTACTGAGGAACAACAGAATGTTTAGCTGATGCTGGACTACTGCATAGTAATTGCATAAATATCATTTCAGCATCAACATTGCAATGTGTGCATGCACAATAGTGATATCACAGGATGTGCAATGTCAAATTAGATCAAACACGTTATTGTACACCTTTTTGTTGCTGCTTATACAAAACGAAAGTCCACACTGTCTTCATTTTCTATGACATCTTTACCAAATACAGAGATTGTGTGTGTCCATAAACATTCCGACATTTAGTCTATGTACATGAAAAGTATTGGATATCAGCACCCCCCCCCCCTTCCTTGAACAGCGAGGGAATGAGAGAGCTCGGGGCTCGAAATTAGGAGCAGTGAGGAAGAACTGGTGTGTGTTAAAGAGGGAAAGAGCAGAGAAATGAAGGAGAGCAGGATCGTAGGTGTGCATCACAGCGTGTTGCCTGTACCCGCGGGGCGCTGGGTGAACTTTTGAACCCGGGTCACGGCGAGTGGAGTGGGCGTCGCACGACCAGACCTAACTCTCTCTATTCATTAAGGCCAGGGAGCGAGGGAACGGAGAGGGGATTCACAGTACAGAGGCGGAGGACGGGAGGAGGAAAAAAGGAGGGGGCATCATCAGAAAAATGCACAAAGCCATTTAGCACTCGCCATGTGCTCGGGCAAATGGATGGCACCTTCGGATTCTTATTGGATCTATGCACGAATGCACCCGTTTGAATATTAATCTCCCCTCTCTCTCTCTCTCTCTCTCTCTCTATCCCTCGTTTTCGCTCTCGCTCTCTTGGATTAGGAGATAACGCAAATTAAGGGTTGATTTAGGGTAGCTGACAGAAAAACAAGCCTAATGTTAAGAAAGTCCCCCCCCCCCCCCCCCCAAAAAAAGATAAAAAAAAAAAAAGATTGTGGTGTTTTACGATCATCTTTTATCCGTTCTTTTGTTTTGCTCATCAAGTGTTGGGGTGATTTCGAAGGACTTCGTCGTAAGAAGAGAGAGAATCTGATTGTAGAAGTCAAGGTGTTTTGAGTGTAGGTGTTGACACTGGTGTGTTGGATGCTTTCTGTTTCCTCCAACACCATCAGAATGTCACACACATGTGCAGGTCTAATCAAATGTTCTAATTAATTCCCAATTATTCATGACATTATACGCAAATACACTTAGTCCATTATCTGGCTGAGGGATTTTTTTTTAAATATTAATTTGATGAACGCAGCTAAGAAAAAAAGAGCTCGACTATATACGCCATATAATAAAGAAAAAAAGCAGCACAGCAGTCTGTTCTATTTGATGTTTTCCCTTATGAGTATGGCCTGTTCATATTTTTCACACAAGGCTGTCACACCCTTTTTGCTTTCTTTTCCCCCTTTCGATGGTGCCAAACAGCTGGCTGCTTTAAAGCGACCTAATGAAACACACAGCTGCCTGGCTGAGATGGAGCGAAACATTTGCACTCGTCCTCTCAGACTTTCATTTCCTCTGGCAGCGTGAAGGGCCTGCAGCGCGTTACTGCGCATAGCTCAGTGCGCAGAGCTCCAACATCTGAATCTTTTGCTTTACAGACTGCAGAGGCTGTGTTCTTTCTTATTTATGATTTTCGACCTGGCCTTGTTCCTATTGCACTGTATTGTTTGTCAATCGGTATCTCTATATCGACCGTAGTAATAGTAATATGGCAGAAGATGGCAATATACAAACGAGCCATCTAGGACAGGGCTGTCCAGTCTTATCCACAAAGAGCTGGTGTGGACGCAGATTTTCATTCCAGCCAAAATGGAGCGCCAATAATCAATTGTTTGGATTGGTTACCTGTTTGGCCCAGATGCAGTAGATGGAGATTAGATGGAGATTAGGTCCATCATGATGAGGACACATTGTGCAGGCCTGTAATGTGTTGGATTACAGGTATTGTCTCATGTCACGTTACTGATAGCATTAAGACCTGTTACCTTTCAATGGAAGACACCAAAATAGACTATCAGAGAATATGTGAATATTAAGCAATATTAAGCAGTGTCAGTCCCTTCTGACTGAAGCTTGATAATTTGATATCGCAGTCTTTTTGTCTCTCACAGAACACACTCACACACATATATATGAACATAGGAAAATGTATCAGAGAACCGCTGTGCTTGAAGGAAAAACACATTTTCTGCCAATCAAAGATACACATTAAAATTAATAAAAAAGGCTGTGAGCGTACAATGATTTTCATACTTTCTTAATGGAGCGTGTTGTTTGTGCTCCACAATGTCTCACATGTCTTTCCAACAGTAGGCTACAATGTCTGAAAAATGAGCAAACCACACATTTATCAAGCGAGAAGCGCAAATAAGACTTTATAAGGCTAGATTTACTGATTAATAGATTTGACGATAAAAAACAGCACCTCGGTTCCCCACGGGAGCTGCTAAGTGTCGTAACACAACATATTTTAACAGACTTTACGTTTTTTTTCCCTCTAGACTCGCTGCACTCCAACTAATGGGCTTCTTGCGCGAGCCAGCAGCTCCAGTTACAAATGTGCATACTGGACGCCGTCCAGCTGAAGGCAAACAAATAAGTGCCAAAGAAGCAGAGGGGTCGAGTGCATGCGCCACTGGACACACATTAGGCCTTCGTACGGAGGCCACCACAGGAGTCTGTGTTCCTCTGTCAGTTACATTTTTTTCTTTTTACCCGTGTACGAAGTAGAGTGAGCTGTCCTAATCGTCTCGAGTGGACCTCCATTGGCCGGCGAATGAGTGTTTGTGTCAGAGGCTGCGAGATTGAATGCAACCCCCTGAGTAAAATAACCGTGCTGATGGCTGCCAATATTTACGCTCATTTCGCATTTGTCGCGGGCTGGCCGTCGCTGGAGCAGGCAGCCGAACCCATTTAAAATAATCATGGAGCCGAACCCTCGTCAGCTAACGTCCCGAAATGAGCCACACAATTACATTTACACCTGTTAATGGGGCAGAGTGTGATGTAAGTGAATGAGGCTGCTAAAGAAGAATAATTTTGAAAGTACATTCTTTCAGAAATTGCTAACCCACTGGACGCAGAGAAGGACAGGAAATACTTTATAGAGGTAGATTTATAAAATTAATAGAATTTGACCATTACAGCCAAGTGTCAAAACACAACAAATTTTAACAGAGGTATCTTTTCCCTTGTAAATCTGTGCAAAACCTGAAAACTGAAAATAGGTATTTGCATCATACAAATTGCCAAACAATAATGGCTGATTTATCCAAGTGTTATTGTTTTTTTACTTATGTTTATTATTTTGACAAAGTAATTGTGCATTAAATGATTAGATTAATATTTAGGCAGATGAAGATGGAGACAATACAAAAAAAATAATTGAAAAAAATAATAAATGAAATGATTTTGTTTGTAGTTATTTTATTGGTAATAATTTAGGACATATATATATATATATATATATATATATATATATATATATATATATATATATATATATATTAAAATAAAAAAGCATATATGTATATTTATTTATTTATACAAGCAGTTCCTATGAGGAGAGGTAAAAAAAAAAAAAAGCATATTTAATAAAAAAAAAAAAAAGGAACACACACACACACACACACACACACACATTTTTAAAACTGCGGGACACTCCAAAGAAAAATGAAACTCTGCTTATATAATGAGAATTGAGGGTGAAGAAAATTTGAGCCAATATCCTCTTAATTTTAAGCTCATGAAATCTCCTCTGTACATAACTCAAACCTGACTGAGAACTGAAACCTCTAGCATGTCAGCTTTCCAGTCAAAACAGCCACTGCAAAGAGAAAGCTGTTTCTGATCAGACAACCATTTCCTCACACGTATAGTGTAATGAGACAAATCTATGTGTGTGTGAGTCTGTGTGCAATTCTCAGTGTGGAAGAGTAATAACAAGAGCAAGTGTATGCACAAGCATGTGTGTGTGTATGTATGTATGTATGTATATATATATATATATATATATATATATATATATATATATATATATATATATATATATATATATAATGTTATTGGCATTTTTTGGAATTGTGTAATGAGTTTACAATATAATACACTTTGAGATTCAGTGTACAAATTAATTTACTTTAGATTTAGATTAGTGGCTAAATCCCACACACACACGCGCTCTAAGTTAAGGGTGGTCTCTCAGCCTAGATTGCCTCATACTCCATCATCACCTCAAAAGTAGCACTCTAATGCCCATTAACTCAATCCCTGTACATTGATGGAGAGAGGACACATGTTTCTTTCTTTCTCTCTCTGCTTCTCTTTCTCCTTTGTGTGTCTTTCTCTCTCATGTTTAAAAGAAGTCTGTAATCCATCGTGATACTCCAGTAAGCTGGCTACTTCCAACTCTGCTAAACGCTTCTCATTTTAAAAGGGGAAAAAAAGAACGAAAGAAAAACTGGGCCCTCCCACCCCCACGTTTCCCTCATCCATTTCTTTAACAAAGGATAAGTAAGTGGTGTGTGTTTGTGTGTGTTTGTGTGTGTGTGTGTGTGTGTGTGTGTGAAAGAGAAAGAGAGAGAGTGTCTGTTGTCTTCGATAACAAATAAATAAACATGTAAAAAGGCACCATGGAGATGAGGAAAACAGGGTGAGGTTGTCTTGTCACCATGGCAACAGCAGGTACCAGTACCAGTGTAAAAAAGCCCCTAATGCCAATGATCTACGTAACTGTGTCTGCATATTTTAACTAAACTTGGAGCCAGCTGGTCTTTCCGTTCTTGTCGTTGGATTTTTCCCCACCCTTCTTTGTACAAGGCTCCTAATTCTGAGATTTTTGGGATTCTTTCATTAAGCTTATGGTTGTTCAAGTGATGTTGCAAAGTGGAATGGCAGACCCCCACTCTTGACTTGGTCCTTGGTAGGGCTAAATATGGCTAAAAAAAACTCTTGCTTAAGAGAAATGTTGATGTATGATATGATGATGATGAAAACCTTTTTAAAGTATGATGTTAAAGTATCAGTATTTATTTCTAACACCAGTAACACAGTATGCTGGATATTTAATTTGAGTATAATACTCAAATGATACTGTTCATATATACAATAATACTGTCATTCAGTTTAATGCATGCAATAACTCGGGTGCAGTAATTTTCCGCATTTATTATTACAGTTATTACTAATATGCCACTTTACTATATTCAGCAAATTTACACACACACACACACACATATGTATGTATGTGTGTGTGTGTGTGTGTGTGTACATTTTCCAAGTGTTTCTCATTTGTTTTCTCTCTTATTCCTAAATTTATGCACTTTCCCTCCTGGGATCAATAAAGTATTTCTGATTCTGATTAAAATATACAATATTTAACTGTGTATCTAAGTAATATATTTTTAATGAGAAACATAAGAAAATTTCACTCTATTTGCCTGACTCAGCAAACTGCACTGGATGATGTTTAAGATGGTTAAATAAAGTAATTATGTTGATATCTTTTAAATGCGGCCTTTATAAGGTATGAGTGTCATCCTTTTGAAAACCAAACCACTTCCACACTAACAACTCCTGCATGTTCTGTTTGGGAATTAAATTGCTATAAATGTATATATTTGTATATATAATATATTGCTCAGCCCTAGTCCTTGACAGTCATTTGAGAATTCTGAATTGCCTTTCTTTTCAGCACATGAGCAGTTCTTTACAAGTCTTCCTGCTCTTCCAGATCACATCTTGACTTCCACAGCTTCCAAGAACTATTTCTTAATAACAGTTTGCACCGAAAAAGAAACCGCAAGCTGAATTGCTTGGTATTTTTTTTATTACCTTCCCTGCCCTGTAGGCATTGATAATTTCATGTTCAGACCTTTAGACAGTTGCTTAGAGAAGGTAGTTCAGTGTAAGCACAAAGTTTAAACTCAAAGAATTAAAAAATATTAGAAATTTGATTTAGGTGATATCTATTCATTACAATTGGCAAAGTACTTTAAGGTCTGATTTGCTCATCAAGATCTAACGCCTTTCTAAATCTAAATCCTTTTTTCAACAAACCAGATTAATTAATGTTTTTTTTTTCCTTTTATATATTATGCCACAAAATTGGCCAAGGGTGCCCAAGTGTTCACATACAACTGAATAATAAAACAAATAATAAAATAAAATAATATATATAAGAATATTATTTCTAATGCATAGAAATGTTTGAATTTATTTGAAGAGAGAAGCACTCTTTTTTTTATATATTTACTTGCTGTGTTTTTCATGGTTTTGAATGTTGGCTTGAAATATTACATTTAAATGATCAACACTTCTTTTCAAAAGTTTCTTTCATTCAGGAAGATCAGGTGTCTCACGCTGAAGAAAATGACTCACTCACTTTTGGACTCAAAGCTCTTTTTGGCTGCTACAGTGTGACCAGCTGTGAATATGTTTATTTATGTTTAATCAAGGAAATAACGGGAATGGAATGACATCACTGCTGCTCATCTGATGTTTCGTAGCTTAGTTTGGAGCTCGCTAATTTTTCATTCCATTCCCACATGCAGAATAAGTGAGAAAAGCGAATGTGTCGATGGAAAGTTGAAGTGGAGCATACGCAAGCGAGAGCGAGAGCGAGAGGGGAAAGAGGGACAACTGCAGGAGTCCTTTTAGCCAAATCCGTCGCTGGCTTCCCCACTTTGGGTGACCTTTGTGATTGTCATGGCAACAAGGTCAGCCATGTAGACAGGTCACACCAGCAAGAGGTCAGACAGGTCAGGTCATGACCCCGGTCAAGAGTTCGGCCAGAGGAACAGTTTTTGGACACGGTGTGTTCAGTTAGAGCTGTTTACAGTACAGACCTTCAGTACTGAATTTAAGACTGCGAAGGATATAGTGTATTTGGTAGAAATAGATCAATCCGTAGGTTCCGTGTCTTTCTGTATACAAATGAATCATCATGCTATTTAAGGCTTTTTAGCTATGTTCAGCATATAACCATGGTTGTAAAAGAGTGAAGAATAAAATTTTTTCTACTGGACTTTTCTACTGGAATTTATTAAAGTAGTATAAAAACATATTGGCTTGATTATTGTATTAGGTTTTACTTCCATTTTCTACCAAATGCCCTATTCCCAGCTCCATTCATATTCCAGATGGTTTTACATTAAATATTTTGTTTAATAATGTTATGTAGTGTCATTTAGAGGCATGTTGTAATTATAATGGTGTTGATATTAAGTGGCAATCAAGTATTCCAGAGTTCTTTGGGAATATTCCCGATAAGTATGGAATGGGAAATTGTAATTTCTTTCTGAAGAAATCTTACATAGTTAGGACATTAATTGGGTTGTCGCAGATAATTACAAGTGAATATTTGTGTATGATAAAGACTTTAAAGAGCATCACAGGGAGACCGTATTCAGATTCATTTGTATTATATTATATATCAATCAAAGCTGTGTGCCCTGTTTTAAACCCCATTCTGGTTGATACAGATCGACATGGATGTTTTGATTTTGTGCAGTGAGGGAAAAAGTCAAAATAATTCAGTTTACAAAACTACATTCCACATTTTTTACTTTAAATAAGACTGGGATTAGTTCAGACTATATCAGTGAGTACTTGAGTGCAGTGTATCTATCAGCAGTAATATCTGTATAGCATCAGTATATCCTGCTGAAAGGAATTAACATTCTGAGCCAATAAACCTTAAAAATAAATATTTTGGAAGCTTTCTTGAATATATATAATTTATAATCTATAATTTGGCTTATATTTTTCACAAAACCTTTATTCAGAAATGTAAACAGTGTAAACTAAACAAACAAAGGCAACACATTAGGTACAGTGACTGTTATTCTTAATATTCTAATATTATATAATATTAGAGACATGCAGATTCTTATAGCATGCATTTTATTAGTCTCTTTGTAGTTTCCCTAAAGCTTTTATACATCATGTCATGGGCGTTATAAATTCTCTGACATGTACCATCTGGAAAACTCTGTTGTCACCCATCTTTTTTCTTTCTTTTTTTTTTCGCTGGCAGGCTTATTGAATGTGTTTGACAGAACTAATTGAGAAGTGACACGATGAAGGGCGACATTACCAGTACATTGAACTAAATGAATAAATAGCTGACACTATTGATAGATGGACAGAGCGGTACAGTCATTGATCGACTGATTGATTAATTGATTTATTTGTAATTGGGAGCCACAAATTATATTGATTGACATTTTTAGACCTTATCTTTAAAATGGCGACAGATGTTTCAGTGAGGCAGATAAATGTAGCAGAGTAGAGATGGTAAAATTACAGTGCCACTCCTTCAGAAGTCTGTGATGATTATTGAATTCCTTTACTTCTTTAGGGCACATTGCGTTTTCTTGTAACAGTTTACTAATTTATCTTATAATTCTTATATTAGTATTTCAGATTTTTACTTTTCAGACAAATTTTCAGATAAGCTCTGATCACTAGTATTAGTTCAATTACTAATAACTACAGCCCCACATCTAACATTTTACACAAAACGTTCATCTGATAAGATTGTGATTCTGACACAGTATTAGCAGGTGATTAGCAGGTTGTATGTGAATATTTCTACTTGTATGTTTTTGTCAGCTTTCAACTTCTGATTGCCTGCATGAACAAATCTTTTGAGAATAGAGAGCTTTGTTTCTTTCTAAAACACACTGACTTTCTTCCTCTTCAATGTCACCACAGGGTAGAGAACGATACACCTGGGCTTAACGAACCACAAAACACAGCCGAATCAGCTTAACACTAAATATACAACACTCCTAGAGAGGGTCATGCTTATCTCCATAATATCTTGAAGAAACAAAGATTTCTTTTTAAATTTGTTGTTTACCTGTTAGTTCATTTTTGATGTGTGGGTAATTTTGTGTGAGGGAAGTGTGCAGCAAAAGGTACCCCCTAAAAGCAGCACTTTCTGATCTTATTTTTAGTTTAATTTTTTGTCTCATGTTTATCTCTAGAGCAGTGTTCTTCAAATCCAGCCCTGGAGGGCCAGGGTCCAACACGGTTTGGGGATTTCTCCACTTGGACATACCTGGATCAAATTGAGAAGGGATATCACCAAACTGTGTTGGACATTGGCCCTTCAGGCCTGGATTTGAAGAATCTCACTCTAGAGCTTCTTTTATCAGTCTCAGAGATCATTGTTTCTATCTAAAGGTGCAATGTATTAAACAGATTTTAGAGAAATGGAATTCATTAAAATAGGTCAAAATCATATTCAATCTTCTTATTTTTTGGACATATAATATATATGTATATATGGAAATATAATTCTTTGACTATTTACAAACTCAAAAATCTTTTTTTTTTGTCTGCATTCTGCTATTGTGTGAATAGATTTCTTCACATTCGTCTTTTTTTCCATTCTAATTTGTACCAAAATAATTGAGTAATTTCCTGTATCAGATTGTTTCCTAGGACATTGTTTCCATCAAATTGTTTCATTGCTGTATTGCGAATTCCTTCAGTTGTTTGTGTATGCAGTGTATTTTTAAATATATGTACAAATTATTTATTATAGAACGATCAAATCAGTTCTATCAGCTCTAAAATGTCATGATGCAATAAAATGTTTCCCAGTATTCATATCGAGTTCTTGCGAAGTCAGAAATTTACATGGCTAATAAACATGCGAGGTCCATGCTAGCGTAGCTATTTACATACACACTTACATGCACACACCCAGCGCGTTAAGTGGCATGTACGCGTCGGTATTCTGACGCATGTAGGCTAAACCCCAGGGAGAGGGCCACGGTCAGGTCAGCGGTGAAGCAGAGTTCACATTAGCATATGTACGGGTGGGGCTCCGCAGGGCCCGGCCTCCGAGCCACAATGGCGGCTCCATCTGTTCCTGTCGCCCGTTACAAATCTGGTGTCACCCGGCTGGCTGGAGCCGACAGGGCCGCCGCCATTAGCAGGATAAAGCGCGCCCGATAAAGACGGCCACCATCGCTCCTCGTCCTGGAGCAGCGGGCACAGATCGCTGGCAAATACACATACGCACCGCAGTGTCTGGTGTGCAGTATCCTAGCGTTACTCCACTACTTCATAACCTTTGGTGAGACATGGCACATTCTCTCCGACGACGGCAGCAGCGTGTTCACGTTGGCCCGGCAGGATACGTAGGCCTGCATTCGTATACATACATAAACATCCACATGCATTTAAGCCTGATAAATATGTGATCACTGAGACGCAGGGAGGGGCTCAGTGAACAGCCGTTGAACCCATGAACTACGTTTACCCCCAATCAAACATCTTTTTTTTCTGTATGTTCAAAGAAAGAAAAACTGACCAGAATGGACAAGATTAGAGCGTTGCATATCGTTGAAAATGGTAGCTGCCACACTGACGTTCTGCTTTTATGTATTTCTTAAATAATTGCTATGCAGTAACAATTGTGTGTTCTGAGTTTTACATATTCAGTATTCTTTAGTGGATTGTGATTTATTTTGTAGTAATAAGTACAGACACAGCTACTCTCAGCTACTTTCAGTTCTCTGTGAGCTGATTTGATGACCAACAGAAATATTAATGACTCACAGAAATACTTCTTCAGGTTTTTGGCATGATGATATAATTATCGTACTGCCAAAGCAAATGCAGGGGGTGCTGTGTGATGGTGCAGGTGTGGCACTTTCTGCAGGTCTGTAGGTCAATCGTTTGCCAGCGCTGGGTGCGACCTCCAGCCTTCTTTCTTCCGCTGAACACACTATGACCCGGTGAACTGAACTTGAACTGACTGGGTCACCATTAGGCTATCATAGCCAGGTCAGCAACACTCTCACATACAAACGCACATCCCTCTACTCACTGTTGTAACCGTTCTGCCAGTCTTCACCATAGGCCCCTGCTCATAGGGTTCCTAAATAAGTGGAGGTTGTTAACCTCATAACCTTCACACAGTGTTTTGAGAGCGTCTGAGTGCTTAGCAGTGCTGGATTGGCTGCGGCAGGACTCAATTGATCCTGGATGGAGTTATTGTGGTGCTCTGCTTGCGATTGTGATCAGATTCATATTCATATGAGGTTTGCTTGTTCTTTTTCAGACTTTTCTTTTTTTTTCCCCTTTTTTCCTCCTCGACCCCTTCTGCGTCTCGTCCATGTATAGGCTGTAATGAGACACCTTGGGTTGGGGGTTAAACGTGACGGATCAGTCATTTCAGCGAGGGTGGTGAACAGCAAATGAACTCTGAACTCTGTTTGCCCTCTGCGGAAGGCTGTGCACACGTACACACAGGCGCGCGTGTGTTTGATTGGGGGTGGTAGGCGTCCTAATGATGCCATCTTTCCTGCATGGGTTTCGTGAATCAGATTGGATTTGCTTGGAGGAAGGAAATGAGAGCGAGATTGGAGAACGAGAGAAGGACAGAGAGAGAAGAGGAAGTGAGATCAACTCGCGTTGCGCGGCTCGGCCGTTGGGTGGCAGTATTAGGATGGCTTGGGTGTTGGCCGTCACTGCGGAAAAGTAACCTGTGTATCTACGTGCATTTTAGGGGGGGGGGGGGGGGGGTACGGAGCAACATGTCACATCTCCGCCTTCACAACAACTCGCGTCAATGTAAAACCAAGGAACGACGTGATTGGCCCACGCTGGGTCTCACGCGGTCCTATTGTAATTACGCCTGGGTGGAGCCAAACCTGATGGACCAATAGCAACTGTAGAAATCCACACTGCTTTTAACTAACATACCAATTCACATGCGTGTGCACCAACACACCTCTTCCGCCGCCCGACTCACCTTTCTTGACAAACACAAACGCACCACACATGCGTACACACGTACATTCAAACAGACCAGCATATACCGGTTAAACACTGGAGTACAAAAGCATCTTTGTCTTTGAGGGCCCTGCTCAAACAGTGCATTGCTAGCTGTAGAGGTGTTCAGTGTGACTTCATTCATAGGCTTTACTGCCCTCAGTATAAGCTTAGAGCAGCTACCTTAGTTTAACACAAATACCCTGTCCTGAAATGTGGAACTGTTCAGATGCAGATTCTAATGTATTCTGTATATAAATAGAGAGAGGCAAGTAAAACGGGTAAAAAAAAAAGGCTATTAGTGTAACAACCCACGGTGTGCTAGAATAAATAGGTTGTGGCATATTTTAATCAGCCGAGAAACCAAGGATGATGGAGTGTATGAAATAATATACACTTCCTCACTTTCTTTCTCTCTGTCTTGTTGTCCTGACTCTCATCTGATGTCTTACAAAATAGCTAACATAAAAAAAAAAATCAAATCCAAAGGGCAGAAATGGACAGATTCATTAAGATCCTTTTGAATGAACAGGTGCTCAGTTATCAGTTATCAGAGGCAAGTGTAATCATGATACACTCCTTCAAAGGCCCATGACTGGCCATCTGGACCTGCGGACACCTTCTCTTCATGTTTAAAGAGCAGCGGTGCCCTGTACCTGGAGGGCATTGCTCAAAGGTCAAAGCCTGGAAGAGGCCTGAGAAGTTCCCATGGTATCATTATGACACTGTCATAGATGCTGTCAGGTACAATAGATGGATGGTTGGGGATGTAGCCTACAGTTACAGAACATATTGAACTGTAATCAAACTATAGATCCACCTGCTTGGCTAGATGCATCATGACATGTGGGTCCACTTGCCTTAGAGCAGAAGAATTGTAGGTTAAACTGTAAACACCAGACCTGTATTAAGAAAGATTCTATCCTCTCTCTACAAACTATGGTGTGCTAAATAGTTCTAGGTGCCCAGGTGAAAGCATCATTTTGGTATCGAACATAGTGATACTGTTGGTATCAAAGTCAGAATTGTGAAGCTAGGAAGCCCTATTGCAGGTTTGATCAGCGACCAGCCTCCATTTCAAAACTCTGACCTTAATTGCTATAGAAGCACCCACCCAGTTGCTATCGGGTTAGCCCCCCGAGGCAGTACAGGTGCACAGTAGTGTGCCAGGTGTGAGTGAAAGTGTTCGCTGTGCCCAGTGCCAGGGCGCTCAGGATTGATGGGCATGCAGCAGGCAGCCCTGGTCATGCCAACATGGCACTCGGTCTGCTGGAGCGGAGAGTCGTGCCAGCACTGCTGGCTCTAATAGCCCCTGCAGTGCCCAGGCTGAGGGATGACCAAGCTGGCTGCTGTCTGTCTGTTTCAGTTTTGTAGACGTCTTTCATTTATTTGCACTCTGTCTCTTTTGTTCACATTTTCTCTCTTTGTCTCTCATGTGTCTGTGGTTTTTAGCTTGATTTATTTTGGTGCTGAGTGAAAGAAATGTTTGTTGCACCATGAAAACAATGGCATTCCTGTGCGGTTTTATTTTTTTATTTTTTATGCACTTTACTAAATGGTATTAACTGATTTCTGCCCGATTAACTTGCCATCTTTTAACACTAAAAAAAAACTAGTTGACATTATTAGTTAATTACTATTAATTCAATGTCATATGACACATTAATGCTCTTACATATCTGGAAAAGAAAGTGAAGACAGACCCCCCTCATTTTATAGAAGCCTGACTGCTAGCTGCCGTTTCTCTCTCTCTTTCTCTGTCTCTCATCTTTCAAGACTGAATTCCATTCCCACCTTGGTGTCACACATTGTCTTCTTCTCTTTGTCCATCTCCTTCTGTCCGGCGGTCCGCTCATCTCTTCTTCCACCTGCTTGACTCTGATATCTTTGGATGCTGTATACAGACAAAGAAACGTTCACACATGCAAGCGCGCACACTTGCGTTGACTCATCCATCAGTTAGTCAATGGACTGGATGTGTCCTGGCCGTGACACTGGGAAAGGCCCAAGGCTGCAGTCATGGAGGAAAGGCTGGGAATGAGCAAGGAATGAGTAGAGGAGGAGAGATGGTCTGATGTCCATCTCCAAATCACAGGTACTCAGGTGTGAGAGCAATTCTACTGCTCTCATCAGTGATGGATGTGAGAGGAAGCGCGTGGCAAGGTCACTGGCCATTTTACATGAGGTAAGGCAGCAGAATGAAGAGCAGCACCTATGAACTTTAAACACCTCCACTTTTACTGTAGTAGTAGGAATGAACAGGAATGATATGGATTTTATTTGTAGATAGGTCTTACTGATCCTGACTATGGACTATCACATGATGCTACTAGTGCTAGCATTTGCCTTTTGCATTCTTGCTTCTATCTTGCTAAAATGCTAATCCTCGCCCACAGACAACAGTGAGCCTTGGACACCCATGACCATGTCACTGTTTCACCAGTTGTCCTTCTTTTGACAGCTTTTGTTGACCCCAAAATGTGATGATTATTTGGAGATACTCTGGCCCAGTCGTCCAGCCCTCATAGTTTGGCCCTATTCAAAGTGGCTTAAATGATTGATGACTCGCTGCCTAATATATCCTGCCCCTTGACAAATGCCATTCTAAAGCGATCAGTGTTATTCACTTGACCACTTGTTGGTGGTTTTAATGTTATGGCTGATGTATGTGAGGTAGGTGTATGTGAGCTGAATATGTATTGCAAACTACAATGATTATTTTTTTCTTTGCTGAAACCACGATAAACTTCCAGACTGACAAATAAAAACTAAATATAAAAACAGAATATCCAATATTGAACCAACAATAGAAGCTCTATTTTCCATTTATCAGTGCACAGTTATCTTGCGCTCCTGTTAATGAGTCTGTGTACAGTAATGGCCTCCTAAGCACAGTGTTACGAACCCTCGTTTTGTCTTTCATCCCTTTGAGTGGTTCTCTACACCCTGGCCATTCATCACCAGGAAGGAGACGTGGAGAACCAGGCCCAAGACACAGCCGTTAGCTATTAGCATTAGCGCCCAGTAATGTTTGCATTAGCGATGAAGACAGATTATCTGGATAAGAGACATGCACCGGCTGTGGAACTGGTTGCGAGTGGTCCTGAAAAAGTGGGAACGTTTACAGTGTTCTGAATAAAATACAGGAGGTATAATACTACGTGAACACTGTGAACTACAGGGTGAATTCACATTAATTATAAGCCTTTTTCAAAAGCTGTGCACTCACTTCAGCTGAATAACTTCAGCGTTTTTTAAAGCTAGAAGGGATTCTTTTCAGCAATGCCGTAGAAAAACCCCTTTTTTCCTGAAAGAACCAACCTTTTA